>NW_009623630.1:60821-92530 GCF_000690535.1 Cariama cristata
TGATTGCATTCTAGCCAAATACTGATTTCCTCCCCCCCCCTGCTCTTTCCCATTTGCTTGAGAGTAAAGCATTTTGGCTTCTGCTCTGTGTCTCAGCAGAAGCATGCTCTGATGGACGCGGCCTGTCCCGCTCATCAGGCTTTACCCCCTGCCTTGCTCCAGTTGCATTGTACTCATCGGCTCAGCCCAGCTCTTCCCACGCCTCTGTATCACTCTCCAATAAACTTGTCACCACCATCCGCATTTGTCTCTCCCATTCATCCCTTCAACCATTCTCGTTCCTTGCTGCCTTGTCCCAAGAAGAGCTCAGAAAGTCTTGGAGCTTTACTTTTTTTTTTATTTTACACTCTCAGGACAAATGACCAAATGGGTTCTCACCTCACCCCTTCCTGAGTATCGCAGTCCCCTCATCCTCCAACCCGAGTCTCCCTCACCCTACGTCCTGCTCAATCTTTCGGTGTCTTCCCTCGCACGGACACTTCTCAACGGGCGGCACTTGCATCCCACGAGACATCCTCCTGCTCTCTGCCCCGGTAGTGGACCTGGCTCTAGAGCAGCTCATTCCGGCACCACAGCGAAACCCCTGCTCAGCCCCAGGATGAAGCAAAACATTTTTTGACAACAGACTTGAGTAGCTATGGAGCACCTGTGACCTGGGGTTTAGGCAGATTTTTCTCAAGGTATCTCCTTGACACAAAGGGCCATCATTCTTCTAAGTGTCAAGTCCGAGTCCTTGACCAAAGGATTGAGACATCTGAGTTTCTCAAACAAAAGGTTGTTTCAATGTTTGAAAAGCACAGTGGCTTTGTTCCCTGGTTTCTTCAGAACAACTCAACTATTTTGGCCAAACTTTAAACCAAAAACTCAGGTGAGAGCTCATGAATGGAAAGAAAATTTGGCCGAGTTGTAAATGACTGGAAGCCAACCCTTACAGTGAGAAACGGCAGGCAACCGTAGCAGAAGCACCTGCATGTTAAGGCTTTGACATTTCCCTTACAACCTCTGCTTTCTTTAATGCATTAACTTGTATCCGGTGTACTTTCTGAAACATAATTTATATAAGCTTGTAATTCAAATTTAGTATTTCCTTCCTTTGTTTCCCTCCTCACACACACTCGCACAAAAACCCAAACCATCATGGGATAAGCTCTGTTCTTGTGTTTATTCACCAGCACAAAGGACAGAACGTTTTTAGAAAGGCTTTGCAGGAAATACATCTGACAAACTCACAAAGGCCAGGTCAGAAAGGTAGAAAGCAGGGGAAGGGGAGCAGGGGCCACAGCGGTCAGGAGAAATGCAGCAGAGGGTGGGCTTTCTGCTCAGTCCTCTCCCTCCGCCTTGGGGAGCCAGTGCAACACTGGGAGAAGGTGGGAGCGGGAGGTTGAAGTACCTGCCCAACAAGCGCCAAGTTTTCCACGTAAACTATAGAGCAGGAACCGAATTTTCCACTTCGCGACTCCTCAGCTTTAGATCAGGGGACATCTCCCTCTGTCTTGTTTGCAAGACTTATGAGCTCATGCACCTGGGGGAAAGGGTGGGAAAGCGTAGGACTGCAGAAAGAAGTTTGCCTCTGGGGTGTGTGGAAGCAATTACATAGTCATCATCTGAAAGATCCCCGCATTTCTCCAAGGTATGGGTGGTGACAACTGCTACATAAATAAGTTCCTGTTGCTCTATGCTGCTGCATGAAAACTGCTTGTATACATTGCTCTCTACTACAAACAAAACAAAGCAAGTCTTCAGGTTCATTGCAAAGACTTGATAATATCAAACTTTCACACATTTGAAATTTTGTGCAGTATTTTAGGTTAAATAATTCCAGTTTAATAAAAGTGAATTTCAGTCTTAAAGCCATACTATTAACAGTTGGTTTACATTCCACTCAGGATTGTTCCCTACCTTGACCACCTCTGCCTATACATTCAAACAGACTAGAAATTCCTGCTCTCAACAGCTGAACAGCTATTTTTACAGCCAGACTTCAGTAACATTCAGTGAAGAATTACTGCATAGAGCAGAGCACCAAGGCAATGTCTGCAGCAATCTGCATTATAAGCAGCTGAAGCTGTCTTTAGATCCCTGTACCACCCGTTCTTAAAGCTTACTCACTCTCTGTAGCTCATCCCTGACCATCAATGTGCACCAGGGATACAAACACGCTGCTCAAAGAGATGTGGCGTCTCAGGCTGCTCACAAATTCTCATTTTTTTTGGCATGTAACACGTAGGCCTATGTAGGAAGGACTGTGGAACTGGCCCATCCACCCATCATTGGCCATACTACTGTACCACAAAAGGGCAAACATACAAGACAGAGACAGATCACCCTGGGAATGGTATTGCCCATCCTGTCCATACAGCAGTTAGGTTTATGCTTGGCCATGTCACAAGGGTTATGTGGACCAGTTCTTTAAAAAAAAAAAAAAAATCTCAAAGGTAGAATTGTATCCAGTGCAGAAAAAGACTAGCTGGAGCTCAAACAGGTGCAGCATATACCAGGAGACGGTCCAGTAGCCTCACAAACGCTTTGAACACCAAGCATTCCTATCATGCCTCCAGGGACAAAAATGGTTCCAGCAGCTATCACTCCTTGCAGTCAGAAGTCATCAGCAAACAAGCTAGGGTAATCAAGAACAGCATTCTCTGTTACTTTGCTTAGGAACAGGCTATTGGAAATCAGACACTAACTAGCAAGGTAATTATTTCCCAAGAGAAACTCTGCATCCTACGTTTTCAGAGACATTTCAACTGATTGAACCTGAGCCACTTCAAAAACCACCTCTGCATCTCTCCTGCTGCTGCTAGAAATGACTTCTTGGGGGGTGAGGAGGAGACAAGAACTCTTCCTTAATCACAAGTGTTTCACATATTAAAAGAATGAAACCACTAATGCCCTGGCAATGAATGAAAGCAGAGAAGAGCCATCTCCTCAGTGGCCTTCATACGCTCCAGAAGACAGCCAGATAATATGGTGAAGAACATGGTATTAATGGTATTTACAAATCAAGATATAAATCTCCAGTATGGCAACTATGACAGAAAATATTTCAGCTAAGCCCTATGGTGACATTTCACATTACCAGTTTCGTGCTGGTTTCTCAGCAAGGAAAAGGGCAGCAACAATTCACCTGGCACAGCCTTGCCCCACATCTCCCCTCCTTGTGTCCCTTAGGTAGGATAACCACCAATTCTCCTGCTCGATCACTAGGTAAGTCCTAGAGCATGTGTTTCTTCCTAGAGCAGAAGAATTTAGTGGTTTATGTATTTGACAAAGAAAAAAAAGTTAAGCTGTAACATTAAACAAAATCTAGTACCCAGGCACTAAACAGTAATTAGACCTACAGCCGTTTTATTTTCTTACAAATCTTGATTGCGTGTGATCATAAAGCCTACTTTGTTTCAAAACTGACCAATTTATTCACTTAATTTCAAAACAAATCCACCAGCTGGGTATTTTAAAAAGGAAACAAAAAATGTATTGTATTTGGCATGTTCCTCTCATTTTATAAGGTGTTCTACTTATTAATTTTAAAATACTATTGTACTTGACTGGTCTTTAAGTACATTGATCTTATGACAGCTTCTTTCTCGCTATCCAAAGTGAGACTAAGGTTAAGGATTTCTTAACACTGGAAACCACAGTCTCCAAGAAGAAGAAAGCAGTCTTGTACTTTCTTGAGTAAATGATGGAAATAAGAGGATACATCACATTCCACAAAGCTCCAGTTTGAAAGCTTCAGAGATCACAGGCTTTTACAGCCCATAATACCCAGCCTCACTGTAGAAGGTGCCTGATTAAATCAATTTAGAGATAGCAGGAACTGAAAAAGAACTATAAACCAGACATCATTTGAGCTCTGCATTGGACAATGAGCTTCCCAGTTACAACTGCTAAGTCAGCCTGTAGGCTTTAACACAGGCTCTGAGCTGAATACTGCTGTGTAATGCTGCTGCTATTTCAGGTCTTTTTACATGGTTTCTAGAAACCTGCACTTAAATTAGTACTTAAAAGCGTTCAGCTGAAGAATAGTCTGGAAAATAAAAAATGTTATAATCCTTTATAACACCAATTTTACAAATGATAGTCCAAGTTTGCAATGTAATTGTACAAATCATAAAGTGATTACCCACCTAAGACAAGTTGGAAGTGTTCTGAAAGCTGGACGGCAGTACCTTCCCACTAACTACACTTGCTCTAAATTAGCAAACTTTAAAATTACATTTTCTATTTTTGTGACAGAAAATTTGAGATCTGCATTGGTACTGAGATATCAGTGGCAAAGAAACTATCTGCCAAGAAAATAAATAGAGAGAAAACATATTGCCAAAAGATAGCTGTATATACAATTACACGATGCTGTCACGACATTTAATTGCTTAGACAGAAAACAGCAGTTTGGTGCCAAGTTCTGCCACAGATGTATACGTACGACTAACCGAGGTCAAGGAATATTGCACGCATCTGAGAACAGAATTGTTCCTAACCAGGGTAACATTTCCGAACGCCCAGATGAAGCTCTCCGGGTACCTAGCAGACCTCCTGAGCCCCTAAAGCAAACAGGCACGACAATTCGGCTCTGATTCAAACTGCGGGCCCGAACATCTCAGTTCAGAGTGCAGCAAGAATCACATTCAGTTGAGGTGTGTAACTAGTCTATCAGGTATCAGTTCTTATTCCAGCAACATTTATGGGAAAAAACAGAAATGATGAGTGCGCTTTATTTCTGGCACATGGCACTGCATATGGGACAAAAATGGGAACGCAATGATTAACAACTTCTGCATAATTTCAGATGGAATTAGTACCATAGTTTTGTCTTTAATTTTTGTAACCTGTATCTCTTCAGCTGAAAACACCGACGAAGTGAGCTAGTGCAGGAAGAGCAGCTGGGAGGACATCTCCATTGCGTCTGATCTCCTTGGAAAGCCATCCATAGGGCACAGACCCAAGACACAGGCTCACCTCCAGCTTCCCGAGGTGCTGAATTTAAAGCTGGTGCTTGGTGGTGTGGAAGTCACTGCACTGCACCTACCTCTCCGTATCCAAATCTCTGGAATCATGGACAAAACTTGCCACCTACTCCTTACTGTGTTTAACTAGTGTATGCCTGTCCTGTGCTTCAACAAAAGGCTATTGATCTAGAAGAATTTGTTATATTTGATTATTAGGCCCTCTCATGGTCAGCTCAATGAACTTTAACTGTGAAAGGAAAAACCTACCCAACTAAAACTAAGGCTGATCATCGTTCATGAAAACACAGAGGAAAGAGCAGGAATTCCAGCAAAAGAAATTTAAAATGCGTCGGTCAGAAGTGCTGCTATACAAGTGCAACCTCTAGTGGTCTGTCCAAAGTCACCGAACGCCAAATAAAAGTTATTATATACAAAAAGCTGCTGGTGGGAACAGCTGACTTTCACCCAACACGGCTGATGCTGTGACACTCCACAGCAGGAGCATAATCTGTAAGCAAGGAGGCATTGATTCTTATGTTTAAAATCTAATTTTGAAAACAAAACCTGCTCCCCCCCAAAAAAAAACCCCAACTAAATCACTACGAATACACCGTGCATACTATTCTACCATCTTTTTCATTCTACACTGGAATTCTGTGAATAGATGGATTTTCAAATGCACATTCAAGAGACAGCGTTTGGACCTTCTCTTTACTTTGGTTTTGATCGTTATTCTTGCCCTTCAGAGAAACAGGTGAAGCTGCATGGGAAATGAAGAAAATCTGAGCTTTTGTGTTGGAGCTGAACCCGTTAAAGTTTCATCATTAGACAAGATTCAGATAAGAAATGTGATGCGTTTCCCTCCCTCCACTATGCACTTCTTTTTTTTCTTCCTTCTTCACATTTCAGTTAATTCTCCCCAAATCTTACCCAGTGTACCCCTGATGAAAGCCTTATCTCCTCCCTTTCCTATTACGTTTACTTTTGGTCTCAGCTGCTACTAGTTCATGCCCCAGGTATGTCTGAGAACACGTACACTGTATTTCAGTTTTCTCAGGATTGGAGAATCATCAGATACACAAAATTCTATTTTAGGATCTCACAGCAAGCAGGCAAAGAAGAATTCAGCTGAAGGTTGAGTTGTAAGTGGTATAAATAAAAACCATGATAAACACGTGGTTATAATTTGCTCACGAGGCAGAAGAGACCAGCAGAATCACACAGCCTGGAAAAGCAACACCATGAAAATGCCTTTTGAAACTTTATAAACATAGGGAAGATAATTACACATGATGTTGTGTTAGTGACAGGAGATCTTAAAGGCGAGATAAACAGGAGACAAAATAGCAAAAGCAACTTCAAAGAGCTTTGTCTATGGGGCTGATAATAATTCAAAATTTCGAAGTCTCATCCAAACTTCACAACGACTGTAGCCCAGAGAGCCATGTGTGGTTATACGCAGCCCTGCCCCGACCTGAAAATCCTTCAGTCACCGCAGGACTGTGACAGCAACAGCTCATCGCATCTGCCTGCACAGCGAGAACCCGCAAGGAAGATGGGCTACTGTCGGAGACGTACTGTTGATAAGGCGAGTGACAACTCACGGACAACCAGGAGAGCTGCTCTCAAGCCCTGGTCCCAAAGGCAACCAAAGGTCTTTCTCCTGCACAGCAGTAGGTCCCTTGAAATTGTGAGAGATGAATCCCAACATGTTTACTTGAGGCACTTCTGTCTCAAGCACTGCTTGTGTTCCTCAGCCAAATAAGCAGCACCGGTACGCACCTTATTTATTTTAAAGTATTTATGCCAGTTTATATAGTGCACACAGTCACATTTCTCTGCTCCCTCCCCACTCAGCGTCAGAGACGTGGGCACAGTATCTTCCTTGATTGGTCCCTATAGCTCCTCTTTATCTCCTATCCTACTCTAGGTCCTCCAATCTCCCACTTTCAAGCCAATTCCTCCTTAAAATAAACATGACTGCCTGGAGCACAGTAATGCTGGCTATATTCCATCATACATGCTGATGTTCTTTCTGCTCCAAAAAAACTTATGCTTTTGGGGGGAAGCCGAGGGAATGGAGCCAGTGTTAAAAATAAGAACTAAAGTGTCCAGACATCATCATCTGCCTGGGCCTGGACATCTGCTTGTGCCACATGCACTGATTTCCTTCCCGTGGTACCCATCAGCCCTTTTTTATGGTAACTTAGCAAGCCTTACCCCACCAAGGAACCCCACAGACTAAAATCAGAACGGCTTTGATGCGTTTCAGCAGGTAAAAGAAATAATCCCTAAAAGACAAAGTTATTGCTTAACAGATCCTCTTTTAATGTGTGAAATTAACTGAAATAAGGGTTTTTAAGGAAAAGCTTTAATTTTCTAAATGGAAAAAGCAGTGTAATTTCTTCAGGTCATGCAGAGCTGCTTTTGGAAGGACTGTCTGAAGAAAGACAACAACTTTGAGGACTCATTTAGACTTAACTACAGATGGCTGAAGTAGTCCATGGTATCCTGAGGGACAAGTAAGGATAAATAGGTCAATAAAGGCAAAAGGGCTCCACGTTGGTTATGCTGAAGTAAATACGAGCAACAGAAAGCCTACACGATCCTCACTTTAGAACTATTAAATCCGACTCCATAAAAGCATTTTTACACCTATTCAGAACTTTGATATTGGAATTGTACATACTTCCAGTACACTGCAACAACCATTAATGCCACTGCACAAAGTATTGGCACAACCTTATCTGGAAGGCTGCAGGTTTTGTTCTTAGAAAGGTGAGTTTACACTTAAATAGGGTATTAAATTCTCTGAATTTAAGACTGGACTAATGAAAACTCCTGCATGAGGCCCAACATTTTAGTAAATAACTTCCTCAATTTTAGTGCTTAATTTACTTTGTTTCGTTAGGAGATTAAATTTACCACTGGACAGTGTGTGTCATGCATACTATTCAAATCCTCTAGGCCCTGAAGATGCAAGTGGGATTTAAAGACTAGAAAGGCTTTGCCTATACAGGGCTGAGCTGTAAAACACGTTTAAGACATTCACAAGGTAGACATCAAAACAAGTGTAAATTGTTCCAAACTCAGTAAAAATTCAGACTCTAAGTAATGTGTTGAGCTTTGACCTAAACTTGTCAACCTACGTATCTGACACAAAAGCTTCAGACTACCACTTAACTTTAAGACGCAGTGCTCGTACTTCAAACCTAAGCCTTTACATTTCCCTTCTGCTCACAGGAACATATGGCATTTACAACTGTTTGGCAGCTGTGCTCTGAGAAAAGAAGGGCACACACAGCATGATGGATTTTGCTAGAAGTCCCGGGATGTTCTCACTGACAAATTTGAGGGGCTGCCAAGGTAACAGCAGGGTACAGGTTCCACATCTTCAGCCTGGATTGTAATCTGACAAAGAAGAGAGCATGGAAATGGAGCACAGCTGACAGAAATAAACTCCGAAACTGCAAAGCTGTTGCTCAGCATGTCAGTGCGAACTGTCAGGGCATCTGGTTTTTGGCCCTTCTTACCCATTATGTGATGATGTTCATCCCTGGCATTCTATAAAACAAAAGTGGTTAACTCTTAGCTAGTGGTTGGCTGTCTGTTTAGTTTGCAGATGAGGAAACATGTGGTTACCCTCCCACGCCGGCTCTTCACAAGGTCAGCCTGGACCCCGAGGGACTCACCAGCTCGAAACACAGCATTGCCCCAACACCGCTGCCCCTGCTTCCAGAGAGCAGTGGTGGATCTCTGCCTGGGAGACTGGCCTGATCCGAGCTCCGTGAGCCCGGTGCTCTCCAGGGCCCCTCGCGCTGAGAAGGTTTGTTAGCTCCAGCAACACCCATGCCGTGCTCTGGCATGTTCTTCTGGTCCCTACCTAAATCCACTCCTGTGACCACGCTACTGAAGTCTTCTGAGATCTGAACCTGCTGGAAGGCTTAGCACAGACATTTCTTTTTCAGTTTTCCAGTGTTATCCCAAATGATGTGGAGCTGGTGTAGTTAACAAGGAAGAGTCTACCCAAAGCTTAACAAACCCTAACAACTGAACTTTCCAACTGTCGGACATCGACACTTTTGGAGGTCATCTCGTTCTGCTTCGTTACTCAGACAGGATGGCTCCCTAGTCTCCAACACCAGACAGTACCACAAACAACAGGATTTCTTAGAAGGCCACATGGTGTTCAAGCATTTGTAAACCATTGGGATCTCAAAGAAGGGAACGTTCTCCCAGGCAGGAAACTGGCAGGGACAGCTTTCAAAACAGGAAACTGCCGGACACGCCAAATTAACCTGAGATATGCTCAGGATCATGCAGTAGGACAGAAGGGCCTTACAAAGAGAGGCTGTACAAGGCTCTGTCTGAATGCAAGCAAAAAAGGCCTGTGTACTGTATTCAATCAGCATTGTGGGACTCAAACTGGCCATCAAAACTTGTTTGGAATTTTCTAATCTACACTATTTCTTATTTCTCTTTAAAAGAACTTTGTATTTCAGACACAGTTTTACACTTTTAAAATATTAATTTTCCAATCTCTTGTGACCACAAAATTTTAGCTTGCTTGCTTTGTTCGAAGATGAACCTATATGAGCAACAGAGAAAAGCATTAAAACTATATCCTTTTGTTCTCGCGGGTAGCATATTGATTTCTGATTGCAGTAGAAACTGCTAATTAACCAGAAGCAAAACCATATGTTGAAAAATCCTGTCATCGTTTTTTTTTTTAACCACTGCAATTATCTATTTATTTATTTTGGACCAAGTTCTCCTGCTACATCCCACATTTCGTAAGTTCATATTCCAAGAATGTGTACACACTTAAGTTAATAAAATACGTTTAAAGTGACAGCTGTGGTGGATAGAAGTAAGTATGAATAACACTTGCCTTCAGGGTACATTGTAAATCTTAAAATTCTATTTACTAGGATAAAGAGAAAGAGCAAAAAAATACTTTCAAAACAGGGGTGGGGTGGGGAAGAGAATACTGAATACCCTGCAATGACTTCTAAAGGATACAGTTGGCAGCTATTTCAGGAGCCTATTGCAAACCTGAATGGAATATTCTTCCTCCAACCTTGGTATACGGGAGATGTGAAACGTACATCCCACTGGCGCCTCTCCCACTTTGCAGTGAGAACGATGGACACTGTGTATGGAGGCTGTCAGTTTTTCACTCAGCTAAGAGGGGAGACAACCTTGTTCTGCAGGACCTCCTTTTCCCACCCAGCTCAGCAGCAATCCCCAAAGGACTCACCCGCTGAAGTAAGAGGAGACGTTCTTCTCTGCAGAAGGAGAATCAGACCAGCTACGTGGACATCATAAAACGTCCTCAAAGCATCTGAAATCGATGCAAGACTTGGCTGACTGTTCTCTGCTGACACCCAGTTGAATTTAAAGAGCTCACCTCTTACAGACACTTATCTACAGATAGGACTTTATTCAGCAACTCCATCAATAAGATTAATTCCTGTTGATCGATACTTATATGTAAAGTATTTGTGGCAATTAAACATTTTAGTTAAAATACTCTTCCTAGAAAGTATTGCTTCAAGTACATTACACATACCATGGATTTTGCTTCTTTCATCTTCTATGTATAAAACCAAAAATCACTTGACCTAAGAAAAATCTTTCTAAGAGAATCCTCACCTTTTCAATGAAACTTTATCTTGTACTTCAATATACCAAAACAGGTTATAAAAGGATTAGCTGTAATCTTCCATTGCCTATAGCATTTATCCTTAATCCATCATTTTTTCTGAAAAAGCAGCGATCTTTAAGTACACATGGTACAGGATTGTTGTCACACACTGTCAACAACCTGTACTGAATATTTTGAGATTATTACAAACCATATGTTAGCCATTGTATTTTATCCAGCTGTCTATAGAACACGAATTCATCTTGCAACATTAACACCACCCACCTGAAGAAGATGGTTCAGCTCTCTGCTTAATGGTATATAGGTGCACCAGAGTTAACTGAGTATCTTAAGCTGAGATGAGGTATTCCCTTTCCACTGTCTCCTGTCTTAACATCCTCATGTATCAGGCATTTACACACCTGAGCACATGCTGATAGCTCTACTATTTGCACTATTCTACTGCATGGTCATCTAAGTCGGTAACATGCAAGTTGTAATAGTTCCATTCCTAAACGCAAGGTGCCCCATGAGACATTTAACTCTTCATGATTAAAGCTGACTATCAAAAAGACAAGAGAAAGCTTACACAGAAAAAGCTTGCAAAACCCAATGTTTAGATAGTGTAGAACAAGAATGTTTGCCTATAAAATTAGAGGGAATAATAAAGGTAGGTTAAGAGGTTTCAGTTTTTCCTCTTTCAACAAAGTCCTCAGCTAGTCTTGTTACCAAAACTTCTTTCACTTGGGAACAAATCTTCAAAACCTGATGCCACTGCTAAGATTTATTACACCAGTAAATATTTTATTGGGTCAACTCTACTGCAGAGCACAGAAAGGTCCTTTCTTATGAGGCTCTTAGTAGCTCCTCACTGTGATTCCCATGAAATATTTCCCTTAACATGCGACTGCCGGTAGTCAGACAATGAGTTTGGAGTTACTGCTGCCAATCCCGTGCTGTGATCAGGAGTCCTGTACGGGGCCAACTAGCACAAGTAGTTTTCTGAGGAACTGTTGTGGCTCAAGACATGTCCATGCTCTACAGGGCTTTCCACGGAAAAGTCCATTTCCCCTCAGTCAGTCACAACAGCCAAAAGACAGTTACGTATTTCATAAGCTAAATGACACTAATCTGAGAGCAGTCCATGCATAAAAGCTGTGGGCTGCATTGCTACCCTTCCTGTAAACCTGTACTCCTTACACCTCTTTAATAAACTTACAAAATAAATAAATTATTAACTATAACTGCCTTCGCTTCCCTCAAAAGCAGTTTCTAAAGCATGCAAAACAGTATTTGAAATTTTAGCCCTTGAAAACTAAGATGACAGCACTAGAAATATGCCATCTTTAACAGCACTAGAAATATCCCAATTCAAGGAAGATTACAATCCTGCCCCTCTTTGGGGTATACGCAGTCAGTAACTTGTCATTAGCAAAACATAGTTTATAAAGGGATGTATGCTGGCATCCAGCTAGTGGTGTTTCTGTAGTTTTTTTGTTCCTATAAACCCGCAGACAGTAAGCTTGTAACACTGCTAGGGAAGATGTCAGGGATGACTTCAGCCCTTTGAGATTACAGCAGCTCTCAGGTCCAAAAAGGCCCCAGGTTTATCAGTATCTTAACAGCAGCTGAAATTGAAGTGTTCTCACCCTAACACCTAAAGTATTGTTATATTCACAATAGGTAATACCTTACTCTTCACATCTAGCCAGCTGGGCTATCTCCTTTGTTTACACAGGACAGTGATCTCTTTCTAAAGAATTACAAATTAAAGAAACCAGAAAACCCTACAAGAACAGCCAGACTTAAGGACTGGCCACTTCTGGCTCAATACGCCCGGAACAATTGTTGTCGAGTCAGGGAAACTAACAGAAAAACCTCCAGAAAATCTGCTCCCAGACTTTTAATTAGTAAAAACATGCTCCTGCCAAACTGATGCTCTGGGATGCGCTCAGTGCTCCCCCCTGCGCCAGATGCTGCTTGTTCTGATCAGAATTTCTCACAAAAACCCCACTCTGTGCAGAAGTTCATTGGGCCACCATGAAGCGTACCACCAAGGACTTTCAAAGGGAGGAGCAGATGTGAATTTAGTACAGAATTATTTGTAATAACAGTAGCCAAGAAAGATACTATTAAGGGAGGCTTAGCACCACGCAGTTTAACCAACACAAGGATAAACAAAGAAAATGCAAAAGTTGGCTCTTAGCTTCACAACTCCATTCCCTGACCAACTAGGGATTAACAAGTAGAGCCAGGAGGGCACCTCACAGCACTGTGCTGCGTATAACCAGTGCTCCCTCACAGGGAGGGGGTCCTACGAAACAATTAAGAGGAAAGCCCTTTCTAAGAACACTGCTATTTCTCTTCATGCATGTACGGTAAACAAAAGCACACACGTGCATGAAGGACATGTGTCATGACTAGTTCCAAACATGAATTCAGCATGGTCCGTGCTGAGTTGCACTGAATGCTGCCAGCAAAAGAATGCCAAACACAGCTTGAGACCAATGTTTAATCAATGTCACAGAACATGGGTTTCTAAGAGTTTTTAATCTGGGAGAGCCATATAGCCAAGTTTGGGAAAGACATAAAGGAGATCTCTCGATTCATACAATGATTCAGGTTTGAAGGGCTCTCAGGAGGGTCTTAGTCAACATCAAATTCAGACCAGGTTGTTCAGGGCTTTGTACAGCCAGGTCTTGAAAACCTCCAAGAAGAGAGACTCCATAGCTTCTCTTGGCAGCCTGTCTCAGTGCTTCATTATTTTCCCAGCAACAATTTTTTTCCCCTTACATCCAGGTCAGAACCTCTCTGTTCCCATTCCCACCCCAGGCCTGCCTCTCCTCACTGCCCACCTCTGTGAGAAGCCCGTCGCCATGTCCCCACAGCCCCCCCCGGTCAGTGAGAATGGTGGCTGTTGGGCCCCCACAGCTTTCCCTCCCCCAGCTGAGCAAGCCCTACTCCTGTAGCCTCTCCCTTGCACATCAGCTCCAGCCCCACAACCATTGTAGGGGCCCCACTCCAGTCTGTGAACCCCCACCTTATGGTAGTTCAGAGCTGGCCCCAACACTGCAGGTGGGGTCTGGAGAGAACCAGTCAGTAGATCCCCTGCTGTCACCCGCTCCTGGCCATGCTCCTGCTTGTGCACCCCTGGGGCCATCGGCCTCTTCTGCTGCCAGGGCATCCCACCGGCTCACGTTTAGTTCACCTCCAGGTCCTGCTCAGAAGAGCGGCCTCACACCCAGTTAGTTCCAGTCTGCACTCCTGCAGGTGGTTAGTCCATCCCAACTGCAGGACTTGGCATTTGTCATGAGGTTCCTGTCAGCCCATACCTCCCGCCTGTCTAGGCTTCTCTGAATGGCAGTCCTTCCCGCAAGTGTACTGACTGGTTCACCAGTTTCTCATCCACAAACTTGACGAGGGTACACTCCACCTCCTCCTCCAGATCCTTGCCATGGATGTCAGGCAGCACGGATACGTACGGTTCCCTGAGGAACTCTGTCTCCTGGTAGAGCACAAGCCATTAACCACCACTCTGAGCTGGATGACCCAAGCGGTTTCCCACCCACCCAGCAGCCCACCTGCCAAAACGTAAAACCTCAAAGTGGATACAAGGGTGCTGGGGGAGAGTGTTGAAAGTCTTACTTAAGGTAAGGTAAAAGATGTGCACAGCTTCCCCTCGTTCACGCATCCAGCAATTTCATCACAGAAATAGGTTGGTCAAGCACAATTACTGTTGTTTAATCCGTTCTGGCTACTCCCCATCACCTTCTTCTTTCTTCTGCCCAAGAGAGTGTTTTACAAGGATTCACTCCGTAATTTTCTCACAGACCAAAGTGATGACCAGGCTGCAGTGCTCCAGATCATTATTCTTGCCCTTTCTGAACAGGAATGCAATATTTACCTTTCTCTAGTCATCATGGTCCATCTCAGATCTCAAAAACCTTTCAAAGATGACAGAGAGCAGCCTCGCTATGACACTGGCCAGTCTCCTCACCACTCTCGCTATATCTCATCTTATACCAAAGACTAGATTTAGGTCACGATTTCTCAAGAGATCATTGACTTGATCCTCACCCATTGCTAGTCATTCTCCTGCTTGAACCCTCACTCGAAACACATAGGCCTGGGAGACACTGTTAGAAAAGACTGAAGCTAGGAGTTCAAGTGCCTCAGCCTCATCTGTGTTGGCTGCTACTGATTTACTCAGCCCATGTCCACATTTTCCCTGTTTATTCCTGTACTGCTAAAGCAACCGAAGTCCTTTTTAAGTGGTCCTTGATGTCCCTTTGTTTCTTGTCCCTCAGCTCCAGGTGTGTTTCGACTTTCCTGAAACCATCCCTACACGTTTGAGCAATGTTTCTATATTCCTCCTTTGTAGCCTGTCCCTGCTTTCACCTCCTGTATACTGTCTTTGTACTGAGGCTCAGTCACAAGTCCCCTGTTCAGCCAGGTCAATCTCCTGTTAGGTCTATTCATTTTCCAGGACGTACCATTCTTGTGCTATCCTTAAAAACTTGGCCTTCCATTGAATCCTATCTACTAGTTCCCTGAATAAGCCCAAAGGCTGTTCTCTTGAAGTTTAGGGTCTGTACTTTACTCTGCTACTTGCCTTACTACATCAGGATCTTGAACCCCACTAACATATTCCCTAACAGATCTTCAACAAAATCGCAATTTTTATTGAGCAGCTCATTGATAACACTACCATGCCCTCTAAGAGAGCCAGGATTAATTGCTGGGCCTGCTTAGCACCTTCAAAGTTTTGGAGGTGCTGCAAAGTACACTCAGCTGAGCCAGGGAAACAGAGCACAAGTGGTTAGGACAAACCTCTGTATTGCATTCTAGGATACAGCAAAGGTAAGAAACAAGAGGACAACATCCATCACAGAATCTGCATCCATACATACCAGGAAGTAATCTTCTGATGAAATATAAATAGCACTACATAATTCTTCTAACAACCACAGCAGGCAGCTGTCAGTAATCAACACTTATGGACACTGCACCATAAGCGGCATTTTCCTTTTCTTTAATGAAATACCAAGCCTGACCTTCACACCATCATGTAAGTCACTGAATGTGAAAAATCACTTAGCAGATAACAGGGTATTTTCTCCTAGACAGGTTCTCACCTTGGGATGCTAGTCAGGTAGGTCAGGACATTCTGGAACTCCTTCTCGGGAATCTCGCTGAAAGCTGGATAGTCTGGAAAGGTGATAACAGGGCATCCATCTCCCCCTCTGCCACCTACGAAAGAAACAAGCAGCAGGCACATTTACACACAAGTCCCTTTACCCAGCCTGCATTCCCCAGCAATGAAACTACAGTGTTTCTTCATTTTTCTGGTGCAGGGCTCACCAGCGTGGGCACTGTTTATTCTGAACAGGCTACTCTCTTCTTCAGAGCTTAGGAGGTTTTACAGGAAGGAACTTATTACACCACACTAGATTTTTTTTCCGGTACAAATGTCTTTGCTCATGTGAATAGAGTTTTGACACCAGATGGCAGTGCATCTTTCTTCTGATAAATGTCAACTTGCACGTAAATATAACCAATTTGGAGAAAGAAATGAACTAATTTAGAGGGGAAAAAAGAAGTTAATTCAGAATTAAGTAGGCAAATCTCCATCTTGAACTGAACTCAACCTTCTTACCAGCTTGAACTCATTCACGCAACCCCTCAGCCCCCTCAACTGGCTGCTCCGCTTCCCGGACAGTCTAAAAGAAGTGGTGGAACATTAAAATAAATAGGGGAAAGCATTTCAAATGAGATTTCCTGTTCAACTGCTCAGATTACCTACGAAAGGTAGAGCAGAGCTGAACACCTGTGCTGCAGTACGGCTGCTGCTGCGCCGGGTATCATCATCTGTGTCTTTTCTGGCACTTGCACCACTGGGTACAATTCACAAACGCAATGCTTTTTAATGCACTTCACACACATTTTTATACGCAAAATGTAATTTTTTTTTTTTAGAGGCAATGTTAATGTTTCAGGTCTTAAGAAAGTATTTTTTCATAAAGACAAGCTGGACAAAAGACTTGTTGAGCCCTAGCAACTTCATGAAGTTGGGGGGTGGCAGGGACACATTGCTGGAAAGTTATCTTTGCTTCACAGTTCAAAAATAGAAGAAAACCAGCCAAAAATTACTGTGGTAAAATAACAAGGGTATTTTTTCCAGCCCTGAAATCTGATTAATTGTGCAGAAATCATCTGTAAACTATATTAACAACAATGATCAACACTGATCATTACAGCAACATAATTTGTGAAAATTACAGTGTGCTATTACCCCCTTCCAGTGCCTTTACATCTAACCTCACCAGTAAAAGAAGATAAATACTTGAGCTCAGATTCACTTGATAAAAGAAACCACCATTTCCCTCCAAAACCACATGTAATTGGAAGAGCTGAAATCGTATCCTAATTTGTGGTGAATCTGACTTCAATCTACCAGCTTACAGGCAATACGGTGCTACCGCTGTGTGGCTCTTGAAATCAGACTACATCAGAAAATAAAGTGCTCTGGATGCATTTAAACAACAACAACAAAATGCAACTATTATGCAAATATCACAAGTTCGCAAACATAACCTTCACAACAACGCCTTCACATCCAAACGTGACAACATTAAGGGATTTAATTCTAGCTACATAAATGTTCACAACACAAATGTAAGATAAGACCATTTCTGATTTTATTATTTTTTGTTCTACCTAGGCTCTCAGGACCAAAGTATTTTCAATATCACAGGTTCGCAAACATAACCTTCACAACACATCCAAACGTGGCAACATTAAGGGATTTAATTCTAGCTACATAAATGTTCACAACACAAATGTAAGATAAGACCATTTCTGATTTTATTATTTTTTGTTCTACCTAGGCTCTCAGGACCAAAGTATTTTCCTCTCTCATTAAAAGACATTTTTCAAGCATGATAATGATTATTTCTGTTGCTCACGAGGTGTTCTGCTCTCTCTCTAATATCTATTTTTAGGTACAATTATACATTATTTGCTGTATCCCTGGGTGGTTACTTGCTTTGTTCTACTGCATTTCTATAAATAGGACATATGAAACAAAAGAACAACAATAGGCTTGCCGGACACGTCCTAGGAGCAGAAGCCCAGACTATGACCTTCAGGAAGTTCCCAGACCACCACCGATCGTCAAGGGCAGACACAGCCATCCCGCCTTGATGCTGCCTATTAATTTTCAGTTTCTAGTACAGTCATCCATGGTTATCTTGGGTGGAGACCACCCCAGATCCTGCCACATGCTGTTGGAAGACCGTTGTTCACTGATTATCTTTTTCTCCAGTATTTTCCTGCTGGGATGCTTAAGCACACATATAACTTCAAATGCTCCACAACTGCTTTTCCTTATCAGGATCTCACTGCTGAAAAGAGTTCAGGGCAGAATGACCTGAATAATAAATAATAACCATAATAAATTCTGTAAAATTTCAGCTTTGACATTGCTGACCTATAGAAGTCACTTTCTATACTGGAACTTTAAGTACATGGCCATCAATGGAAGACAGGCCACTCCAGCAAAGCAGTTGCTACTTACAAATGAGTGTTTCTCACAGCACGCTATAAAAAGGGCATGGGAAATAAAGTAAAAATCCTACATAAAATTCATATTTGTATTAAATGTTAGTAAAAGCAGTAGGTGGGTTCACTTTTTAGAGTGTCCTTTTTATTTCATAATGAACTTGATGTAGTAAGGAATGGGTTTTTTCCTTTATTCAGAATCATTTTTTCTTGCTTCACCTCTGTAAAAGCAGCACGACACAGTTTATTCCTAAATTAGCTGTGTAAAATGTGATTTTTTCTTCCCTTCTCCCAGATGTAAATCAAGCCACAGAATTTAGGGGGAGGAGACAAAGGGAAAGTTTAGGAAGCTAGGTTGGGTTTTGTTGTTTTGGTTTTTAGTGAGAGGGAAAGCAGTCCAGTGACAAAATGAACAATTTTATTTCTCTCATCCTTCTTGAAACACAGGTTTAAGGCAAAAATTTAAAACGTCTTATTAAAACCACTTCACATAATAACCTTCCAGCATCTTGGAATTATATACACTCAATTACAAAAAAGGACATGAAAACTTAGATGATCTCTGTGAGTGCTACAACTCATGAAAATAATTCACTTTGTACAGAGTAATTTTTTAAATGAGCAACTGGAATTTTAACCACCATCCAAAAGAGCAGTGATTTAACTGTAATATTTTAATAAATTCAGGTAGAATAAGTCTGTTGGTAGAGTCAGACTACATCTAATTACCTCAGTCATAACCACTGGAAAATCATCTCTTTCTCCTTCCCCGCTTGCTCACAGTCTTGAAATTTCAGCCACAGCAGTGGAACAGCCTAAACTTATTTGCTGGGCAAGTTCTGTCCGCAACGGCGCACACAAGCCCGCTCTCCTATTCCTAGGCTTCAGCAGGGATGCGCTGACCTATAACTGGAATTTAATAGTTTTCTGTGCCCCTAAGACAACTAAGTATCTCTTTGAGAACATTGAGAGCATTTTCTTAGTCTAATCTTGGTTTGTTTTTTTTTTTTTAATCTAAATTTCTGAAAGGATATTAAAACTCCCTTTTTTTGTTAAAAAGTATAAACAGTGTTCTGACTATGCAAATGCCGGGTTGGATGGGGCTTTGAGCAACCTGATCCAGTGGAAGGTGTCCTTACCCACAGCAGGGAGGTTGGACTAGATGATCTTTAAAGGTTCCTTCCAACCCAAACCACTCTGTGATTCTATGAAAGGGTTGAAAAACATTCAGTATTATTTCTTTTTGAAATATTAAACAAATGCCACCTGAGTGTCAGCTTTAGTTTGTGTTTATTGCAAAGAGCAGAAGAGAATGTCTCAGTCCTTAAGTGGCTGCAATCAGTCTGCACACATTTTACCCGAAATGATTCCCCAGAATTACTTGAGACTCGTCTCATAACGTGCAGCTGTAAGGAACGTTCTCCAACTGAGAGAATTACTACTTTTCAGTCTAAAAATGGAAACACCATAGAAGTAAAGAGCACTGAAGCATGTCAGCAATTAGAAAAAAATAAAACCACAACATCACTTCAAATTAAGTAGATCCACTTCCACCCTACTTCCATGAGTCTTCATTAAAGGAAAACTTTGTTATTAACTCATTTATAACTAACTTTGGCAACCTATTCAACTGAAACTTCTTTAACAGATTTAGCATCAAAGAAAATACAAATTACCTCCCTAAAATGAAGATTTTTTCAGTGGATAAACCTCTACAATTCTAGTAAACCTTCAGTTAGGTGGAGCTCTTCTAAAAAGATCTACATGCCTTGGCCTAAGGCCAGATTTACAACAGCAAGAGCCATGTGTTTTGGAGAAACACACATTTTAAAAACACGGTGAATTGCATTAGCTCCACAGGTTAGCTAGCAAAAGGACTTAACTGTGCTTAGGAAATAGCACTTTGTGTTCCTAACTTTTGTATGCAATTATTTAAACAATAGCACCAACTGTTAAAGTTACGTAGACCCAGAGCATTGTGATCTCGTGTATGAAAGGAGTGGAAAATTGTTCCTTGGAAAACTAGCTGTGCTACTGGGAGATGGGACTGGTAAAGCTTATCTTAAGTCTAGGTAATTTAGCATTTATTCTTTATATTCTATTACATCTAACTTATCCCATCACAGTTGCAATCTCTTTTTTTGTTTGTTTGTTTGTTGTTATTTTGGTGTTTTGTTTTGTCCTCCATTAAGCAGGTAGGGTGATAGAGAAGTGCCAAGCCAAGGAAATCGCAACACTGTTTTACACAAATTCGAATCGAGAGGCATATTAGTGACCTGGTATCTAAAAACAATCTCAAATGAGAAATAATTAGTATTCTTTTCAATCTAAAATGGCATTGACAGGGAAAATACAAACACTATGAATTGTACAGCTGCTAAAACACACACACACACGTAGAGAAAAGGGTAATTCCCCACAAGCCTGTGAAAGGCACACTAGTTTTTTTGGCCAGCAAAATTTGGGAGCAGCAAAGAGATTGCTCAGACTTCCAGGAAAGAAGAGCAGGAGATTATTTTGTAATGTTCCCTAATTATTCTGCTCCTGCTTGCATAAGAAAAGGTATTCTCAAAAGCACCCTGCCCAACCCCACAAAAAGGAAGCAAGGGAGCTGGATATCCTTAGATGATGACGGAGCAGAGAGGTAGGTCTTCTAGCCTGAATCTATAATGCAAATGAAATGGTATATGGACGATAAGGAAAAAATATATGATCTCTAGGTTTATCAATATGCATACACAAGATTCAAGAGCATCATCATTGTTAAACGGCTCAGACCCACAACTTCGGTTCAAAAGACCTAGCTTAAGTAAAAGCAATCTTGTTTGCAGTCATGTCGAAAGTGAGGTCGTTGCGTGAATGAGAGAAAGGCTTACTGCACATTTTGCTTTACTGTGGTGGTGGTTCAGCTATTATGTTTGTCTGCTTCTGATAAAGAATTTTTCCTTTCTACTTGCATAATATACTTAATGGGAGTACTCAGTATTTGAAATTGCGTGTAGACTTCAATGAGGTAGCGGATAAAAGCTGTTTTTCTTTGCAAAGGATGTGCAATGAAGAATTAAGAGGAATTTATTAAAATATTCTTTCCTTGAAATGAGAGAGTAGTTTACTTGTATAACTTCACAAGCTGCATTTTTCATAGGCTGATCAGCAGCAAGTATACTGGCTTAGAAATCAGATTGCAATAACAAAATTTGTACCTGAATGTATTTGAACTGGAGATCTCTTAGCCAAGGATTCATCTTTTTCCTTTCTTTTTCTTTATTACTTTTTCTTTTTTTTTTAACTCTCTACAGAGAGTGGTTTTAGCACAGTGAATATAAAACAGCAGTTAAGCTTACGCCTGTGCAAGACAGAAACTGCTAAGTAATACCTCTTCCACTGTCAATACACAACACAGGCATTGACCACGGTGTATTGGCAACAAAAATCAGGTTGGCATTTTTAACTAACCAATGCGATGTATGTGGTACCAGATCCACTCAGAAGGTCTCAAACACAATTTTACAAACAAACTCAGCACCTGTGGACACTTCAAAAGGAACAGTTTAATGAGTGGGGTATTTTCAGGTCATTTCCACAGAGGAGAGCAAGAGGACAGCCAAGTAAATCAAGTAAACAGAGAGGGAGGAGAAGCTTACTATTTAGAATGGTAATTTAAAGGGCCAAAGATATAAGCATTTTGAAAGTTAGTACCAACGCTAACTTTTTCAATGGCAGGAAAAGCAACTAAGACTCAATAGGCAAAAACGCAAGTAGCATGAACTTGTATTTGTATTTCCTTTAATGGAAATACTTTGTTTGAAGTTGTTCAATGCATACAGAGGCATTCAAAGGAAAGTGAGTTGACATAATTGGTTCAGTACTTAGGCTGGCCAAGAGTCTCATTTGCACATCACATAGCTTCTACTATTTAAGATGCATATAGACATACACACCTGTCTGTATGCTCTTCTTCATCTACATGGATTTTAACGTACCCGCAGACAGCAACGGCAGATAGTTGCAAAGTTGGGTATGAAAGTCACACACCAACTTTCCAATCAAGGAAAGACAAAAGAAAATACTTATCAAAGAAAATATAAAATGTGAATGAAAGTGTAAGGAATAAATTTTCCAGAGACTTTTAAAGGGACTTTCCAATGTCCTTTGTGAGGATTAAAAAAAAAAAAAAAGAGGCAGAAGACCCTTTGCAATGCAGAAGAAAAAGTGGTTGCACAAATGCTAACTAAAGGAAGGAAAAAAAGAGAGGTGAAACAGGGAACCATGTAGAGAGGATGTTTAATACAGCCTAGCAACAGCAACAAAGAGTAACAGCTCTTGCAAAGATAAGGACCTTGTTCCACAGAAAGAAAAAAAAAATCCAAGGGAAAAAGTAAACAGCTGGGCCTGAGGTAAAATATTAACTTTGGAATTTATAAACTCGTTAAGTGAATGAGTGACTGAAACCCTCATCCAGAGCTCGCCCCTCTGTCGGATTCAAGCTGAAGATAGGACTGCACACTCACTGCTGCGCAAGTTAGAGCCTTCAGCGTCTGTAGGAGTAGCTAGCGCCTTCACCTCATTGCACGTGGCTGTATTTACTGAAAAACTGAAGCATTAATCCAAGTTTTTGCTTTATTTTGTTTCATTTCAAGTCTAATTTGGATGGACCTGTAGCATTTCCATTATAATCTAGCAGAATGAGGGGCATGAATTACTTTGTACCTGCAGAGGAAAAGAGATCAAGAGAAAGAAGCGACCCCGATTTAAACCAAAACACAGAAATTAGCTCAGGAAAGGGTACAGCCTTTAGCCACAGAAGCAGACTAGGCTGCATTCGCTATCCAAGCAAGCATCCCACAAGACCTAGATACATCCTATTACAGAAACTAAAGCGATTCTCAAGTGCATGTCGCATTGCTGTTAAAAAGCCAAAACCGAAAAACTGAAATGCAGCTAAGACATTACGCAATTCACCACACCTGCAAAGATGCGACCTACCAAAAGTATTCGTAATCTATGGACTTTCATTTTAATGAGTTTTATGCCATACCCTAACATTCTATTCCCAAGGCAGCTTAGCAATGAGCAAAGAAGTCCCCTTCATACCCACTGTGAATGTCTTCAGCGGCATCACAGCAAAGCCACTCGTAAGCACAACTGCAAGAACAGACAAATTGTACATAAATTGAGTATCAAAGTATGAGCTCTGTTCCTTTGTTCACAGAACCCCTAACACCACTATTTCCTACAGCACAGAAAATTAACTGTCAGTGTCCTGCAGGAGAGTATTAGGATAAAAAGAACTGAAGTCCAAAGTGAAACGAAAATGCTTAACATTCAAATTGCCCAAGAATAATAAAATACAACAGAGAATGCAGTCACAGTCCACAGTAATGCAGCTGTCCTGCTATTTCAGGCAAACAAAACAGAGTTCTAATAGACGTGAGGGTGAATAAAGAGAAAACAATAGAATCAGGAATGGCTGCTCTTGCTAAGCTCCACTGCACGGTGGATGTAATGAATGCTGAAGATGCTTGTGGCTGTGCGAACTCAACAGTCTTAAGATGTGAACAATCTTCAGCTGGCCTCAATGAGATTTTATTCCTCTACTGTAGTCACCAGTTTTCCCACTCCCTTCAGAGGAGCAAAATGTAAACCCCACCTACAGTCTCCTAGATAGCCTGATTCTTGCATAACACTATTATAACCCATTTTCTGCCTCTGGATAAGAAGGAAGAGCTTGGAAAGTCAAAAAAAATAAACTGCTAGAAAAGAATCGTAGCTTAAACACTATCGTGTCAAATGGCACTTGAACAGCTGGCTTCATAAACAAAATAATCTTATTTCCAAGTGCTACCACTACCACATAGAAAACATAGTCACTGCCGCAGACCCACACTTTAGCTTGTGTGGCAGGAATAAATCATAATTAATGGTTAAATATGAGTAGAACAAGATTCAATGAGCTCTCGCCAAGCAAAGCAGTACACTGCTTCATTCCCTCGTGTCTCGATCTGATGCGGGGAGGGATTCAAAGGGAGAGCGAACAGTCATAAAGCCCAGCTTTAGCCCAGAAAGGTAAATCTCCTTTATGCTGAAGGAGGCAGCTCTGCAAAGCTACTGATGCTCTCCCTCTCCATGTACAGGAGGGAGGGCAGGCCAGTAACTCCAGCCAGTTTGCTGCTGAACACCTGCAAGAGCTTTACAGGCAGGAAAGCAAACTCAGGAGCTTATCAGACACCTGCCACACAGCCTGACCAGCGAGCAAAGGCACTATCTCCTTTCACCCGTTATCAGCCAGCCATGGTCCCAGCATCGAGATGGACCAAGCTCAGCAACCAACACTGGCACGGCACAAGCACAGGCCCCCATCACCTACCTGGCACAGGTTATCCAGGGGCAAAGGGACTCTCTTGCTGTGCAAACATGGCTGTGCTTCTTTTAGAGATGGCTTTACACCTAAAAGCAGGTTCCTTTGCAGAAGGCAGGCGGTGATATCAAGTCAAAAACCCTGCCAGAACTTCACTCCACATGTGCCCGACCCCAGCGCAGAGGCTGCAGGGGACCATGGTACTGTGGTGCTCACTCCACCACTTTGGTCAAGACCAAGGTGTCAGTTTGGGTTTCGGTATCAAACCTGACAGCAGAGCCAGTGGCAGCTGAGGACTGCAAGATCACAGCAACCATCAGCACATCCACGCTGCGCTCTCCAGTTCTCCGTGAGGGCTGAGCTAGCTCGGAGAGCTCTAGATCAGCGTTTGAGCTCTATCCTAGCTGCAAGCCCTGAGGAACACAGGGGAAGTACCCACAGCTCCCTTAGCACTGACTATGGGAGACTACACCTTCCTCTACCAGGCTCCTCAGCACTTCCTTATTTATTTTGACCCATTAATTCTTTTATCCTACCCTCAATTCCAACCCATTATCCTGGATATTGGAAAATTAACTTTAATTTAAATTTTCTATTACACTTTTTTAAAAAAATAAACCTTCTTTTCATAAATCCTTAAATAACAAGTCTTGATAGTCTGTATTTGGAGTTGCTCATAAAATATTGATTTCTTCTATATGAGACTTCTGAAACTGTGAGAGCAGAACAGGCCAAACCATACATCTAAGCAATATTTACAGGAGAGAAAACCATAGTCTTACCGGACAGGTACGCAAATTGTTTCTTTAACTGGTCCTGAATATCTGCAGCACAGAGGGGAATGATATCCTGATGCATGATTTCATCTGTGGAGGAAAAAAAAAAAATTACATTGCAAAGTCATTTTATGTAAAATTTCACTGCAGACATCAAAAAAAAAATCATCTCTATAACACAAACACCCAGAAAACTGTGCAAGTTTTGAAAAATATGTGAAAATGTTTGGAGTCTTTCAAGCATTTGCCAAGGGCAAACTTTTCTTTGAACAGCATACTGATAAAAGAGTAAAGTAATGTGGATTTGCTGACACTCGAAAGCAGTACAGGATGTCACTGAACCAAACACAATGTTAAACAGTGGGTTTTTTACATATCACACGAACAAGAGAAACTTAGGATCCCTCTAGACTGTTGTCTAGTGTTCAAATATCCTAAGGCAATAGAACAGGCTTGCAAGTACATCCTCACATTGAACACACACATTCGTCCCTCAACTGTGAAAAGTGTTGCTTAATCTTTTATCTCAGTCCTTCCACATGAGCTTAGTGACAAACATTCTGCTTTCCCAAGTCTGTCTTTTCTGCCACAGTGCTCGAGCAGAGGTGTTTCCCACAGCGTACTTCCAGAGGTCAAGCGGAAACCTAAGTTTTGCTGAGCACTATAAAGACTGCATGACAGAGTTGCCATGTTCATTAAATTATGACCTCATTTTCTTCTTCACAAGGAAACAAAGTTTTACTCTTTTGCAATTCCTAAAAACGAATTATTCTACATTTTTAGCCTCATTGAAAAGTAGTGAAAGGATAACCTAGCATTTTTCGTTATTTGGTTTCGAACATTTCTTTTTATCTGGCATTGTATAAAGAAGTTTTCTGGTATTTTTAATGTACATTGAAATGCCATTAAGATAGACTCAAATCTGACACTCAGAACTGTGAATATGCCCAGGAAAAGTAAGTAAAAACCTAAAAGTGATGTAAGGACAAGTGTCATCTGCCTTGAAGTACAAGCTGATCAAACAGAAGTAGAGCTCTGGCCCTGAAGGTACGGATTTGCTGTTACTGAGATCTTTCAAATGCTAGATCTTGAACGGAGAATCATAAGCGATTCTCATGTATATAAAATTCTGAGAACTGCAATTATTTGAGAACAGCAAGAAAACCCCACTTTCAGTTACTTCTTCCAGATAAGCAACAACTTATACTGGGGAACAGAACTTCTCTGTTCTCTTTCGGCCAGGCGGGCAGAGGAAGACCCAAGGTCACACACTGATCAGAGCTATTTTTCTGCATCTGGTGAACTGCTGCTCGATCAGAAGACCTCTGCATACCAATGCTGTCAAATCCATAAGCGGATATGTTTAACTGTTAAATCATATTTCACCCAGACCTTCAGTTACATCATCACCTTAATGCTTTTAAGAGAAAACTGAGCACAGATCTTTCAAAAATCCAAGCTCAGATGGCCAAGTCATTTCCAGAAGACAGAACCCCCTCCCCAAAGGAAAAAGGATTTTAGATTTTATTTTTGCTGTAGGTGTTATTTAATATAAGGAGCCCTCCTGCAGCAGTGTTTAAGAAACTAAAGTGAACACCGCTGATTCTGCAAACCGATGCCTACAGTGGACCCATATACCTGAATGTCAACTATTACAGCATCAATGTCTAATTTTTTGGTGGGAGGTGGGAAAAGGAGAAAGAACGTAATCACTTTGTAATATCCCATCCTGCCTACAGTCACAGGAAGAAATAATTTTCATTATTGCAGCCTAAGCATGTATAAAATAGGTATGTTTTGCGTATGTAAGTAAATACATGACACACAACATTCAAGCAGGCAAGACGTTCATAAGGCAAGGAAACATAACGATCACCATTTGCTCGTATATCCATGTCATCAATCCCACTGAGGTCCTGACTTGTGCCATATGAAGACCCAAGTCTCGATTTGATTGCCCCAGCATTCCCTCTGATAGGAGCAGCAGGTTTTGCAACCAGCACAGGGCAGCTCCACAACCTTGTGGTCAAATTCAGTTTCACTGAAAAGACAGTACTTTCCTCCCCCTGGTTTCAAACTCAGTTTTAACTCAAATTTAAGAGTCAGTCTGTTTGCAACCGGAGGAGCAGCACCACGTGTCCATTTACAGACGGAAAACCTCCAGAGGCCCTTCCTGCCATGCTCTCCACCAAAGCACAGCTCGTCTTGCTCTTGCTGATCTGCTTTCATGACACACTTCTGGAAGCAGAATAAGATCAGAGCTGATTTTCAATAATTTGAAACAACTGAGATAACAAGCAACAGTACAAAACAAAGCAAGAAAATGCAACTCTTGGAACTGCTGAACAGTTTGCATCCAGCAACTGGACTGGATATGCTTGAACCCAGTACCAGTGCTCACCGATCCAGCCAGAAATCCCTCTCCAATACCCGGTATCCTTTCAGAGGAGATGCAATTGTAAAAACTCATTGCTCTGCGTCATTTCCTTCATATTTAACATCCCTCTAGAAAAGAGAGTTCGTCACAGTTTGTTTGGGATTTCATCTGACTTCACTTGAAGTTTGTCCCTCATTACCTGAACGTGCTAGTTCCTTAGCAGGGTAAGGTAACAAAAGGCACATGTGCTAAACAGACCGCGAGGGCACACGCTTCTTACAGTCGTGGACTCCGGGGAAAATATTTTCTTGAAAGAATTCTTTAAATAGAGAACCTGCTACCTGCTACACTCTTTAGGGACAATTTCCATTTTAGTAAAGCTAATTAAGTGCACATTAAAATACAGAACTACTGAAAATTTGTTCACTGTTTTCTAAGGAATTTTTATAGGCTCGAACTCTACTTCCACTTACAGAGGTGAAGATTTACACAGCCCATGATTGTCCCATGCCTTACATCATATTTTCAAAACAGAGACTTAAGAGTTTGTCTGTTTTACTGTATCCAAAATCCATAGCTGAAAAAAGATGCTTACATCAAAACCAGTCTTTCTTGAAGAGCTCATTTAAAGAGTTTTCCAGAGTAGCTTCCTTAAAGAAAGCCCCCAGGATTTATAGTGCATCTGGTACTGTAGGTGCTAATAAACAGTAAAATAAGGTTCTATAAAGGTGTTACTGCTTTTTTAATTTTTTTCAAAAAACTGACACATGCAATAGCTGGGAATGCACAAAGATTTGTTTCTAAGCCAACGACTGGAGGTTCCTTCAAAGAAGACCCCCACATTATCTAACATTTAAATTACGAGTGTGAAGAGAGGACAGAAGTGTCATCTTACTAACATAAAGGCATCAGTTAAATATGAGGTTCTTATTAAAGAAAAAAACCTTTCTCTCTAAAAATGTGAACCACAGTCTTATGAATATATCATCTTCTAATTAAATTTTAAATCTTGCTTTGATAGTCCTGTCTCTATGATGGAGGAAGATGGCTTCGAGGGGCCTGACCCCGTCCCATCAAAGGCACCTGACTACATTTCAGACGAAGCAGGATGACAGATTTAAGCACAAGGGCACAAAGATAATTTGTGCTTGAATTGCCTGGTGCCAGTAAGCCCTGAAGAAACCTGGAGCTGAGAAAACGATCAATGTCGCTCGAGTCAAGATTCTCACTTATTGGTAAAAGGCTCCTCTTTCTTTTCTGATCAAACCAAAACTCATCATCGTTCGGAGTTCCCCTGACACACCGAAGCAACACCATTTTCACAGAAGGCAATGCTGGAGGGGAGTCTGAACAGAAGTTATGCAGAAGGAAGTCTCTGGACACGACTCATGAGCCTCTCGTAATGGGTTTAATCCAACTCCCACCGAGCCAGCTGGAATCACACCACCCTTTGAGTAGTTCCACATGAAATTCTATGGCCCTTACTTTGTACCAACTTGAAAGCCAAGCTGTTGTACACATACGGACACAATTATGCCCTTCAGCACAGACCTCAGTAGCACACCATAAAGCAAACTGCAAATAATCTTTCCTCACCCTCTTTCTGGCTGAGTCAGCAAGATTTTCCTGAAAACGTATCTATGGCTTCTCTATCAACTTCATGCCTTAAATTGAAGGAATATTGTCTTTTTCTCAACCAATTTTGTTTTGCTTCTCCTCTGGAACAGCCTACCCACTCAAAGAGTTGAATGCCTTTTATGAAGGGGGTCGTCATTTGAAATACCTCTTCATTAATGCACCCTCCCATCTAGTAATTGTAAATGCAAGATAATGACTTTCAGAGCAGTCCCTTCATCTCTCTCAGCCCCAAGGCAAACCTTTCATTTCCTCATTCTTCCCTTTTCATCTTCACCCCCCGACCACCATCACTAACAGTCAGCTCCTTTGTGCAGCCCCCAAAGGAGGAAAGGCCAGAGGAGCAGAGCTGGTGAAGACAGCCCTCTTCTGCGTTAAGCCATGTGAAACTAATGAGCTAGTTGAGACGTCAAGAGAGCAGCTCTCCAGCTTTAAAACTGAATTTTAAAAATCGCCACTGAATAGTGATGATGCTTGCAAGCTCTGTGCTAGGTGTGCCCAGGAGTTCATGCAAGTGTTCATAAACTAAGTATTAAAAACCTCACCAGTTCGAATTATGTTCGGAAAGAGTTCATTTCTATTTGGACTACACTGCCATCAAAACAAAGGGCCAGGAAAAGCGAGTGATTAAACCTCTGGAATTTTCATACAAAACACAGTTCTCTACTAAAGTGCGGTTGGGAAGGAAATTATCACCCGGGTAAAACAGTGCTCTCACAACTTGTTCATGTCTGGTGAGCTAAAATATCCCAAGCAAGCAAGAAATACAAATTCTTTGCCTCCACCAGCATCCCCGTTGCTAGCACAAATAGAAATAAAGCAACCTAGTACTCCAAACAGCTTCATATGACACTGAGTGTCCAATAAACATTTTAAATGATACAGATATGCAAGAACTTTATTTGAAAAAGCTTTAGAGCCTACAGTCAAGCTACATCTTCCATTTCTTCTCCTAGGCAGAAAAGACAATTTCCTCTCAAGAGCCCTGGTACATAAAACAGATCTTCAGGTTGAGATACTTTTTCTTTTGACTGAATCATGCTTTATATAAGTTCCACTTCAGCAGCATTACTAACATCAGTTCCTTTTCTAGGGCTCCATAGCCTGTTGCCACCATACGTGTAGAACAGCATCACTATGCAGCCCACTGCTACAACAGACGAGGCTGGAATCCCATACATTTTCCATGTCAAGTAAGGATCTAGTTAAGCCAAGACTTGGAAGCGGTACTGCCAAAGAAAATCTAAAACCTTAGGAGTGATGTTCCCTCTATTATAAGTCCATGCACAGCGGACAGAGGCATCTGTTGTTTGAGTGGTGGTTTTAACGCTTCATGCATCAGAAGCCCTGACCATTCAGATCTTTCAGAGTCCATATTTCTGCAGCACTTTTCATAATTCCTGAATTTTAGTAATATTTAAATTATTCCACTGAAATGAAACTTGATAATTCTGTTTAATCATACCTGAAGAATGGCATAACTACTTAGAAATCACATAACTTAATCCCCAAAGGCTGCAATTCCAGAATTTAAATACAAGAAGCAGGAAATTGTCATGGGTGAAATAACAGAAAAACAAACAAAAAGATCATTGTAATATTTAGATGCCTACCGAAACACCTGCTTTACCCAGGTAGTTCTTGCTTCTTGTAATCACAATTAAAGAAAAAAAAAGTTCACTTGTTTCTTCTTTGAGATCACAGATTTGGAGATTTGGCACAGGACTATCTACAAAACTACGAGGATGACGGTTCAGTTTCAGGTAGGGAGATTAATCACTGATCCTGCTTTTGAAATTTTTTTTAGGTGTACAGCGAATGCAGTGCTGCTGGGCTGGCACAAATCAACAAGAGGTGTAACAGTCACCATTTTCTTGACTCAAATTATGAAATAGCTGCTCAAAAGCATACTTTGAGATCCAATCAAGATTTTGGTTTCTTTCAATCTCTTCTCCAAAATTTTTGGATTTGACCACTTATTACATATGTCAAAGGATGCACTCATTTTTGCTCTCTTCCTTCTTCCACCTCCCCTTTTGCAAAAGGCAAAGAAGTTCTTTGTCTTAGTTTGCCTAAATAATATCACCTCAAAGCATGAACATCTGAGGAAATATAATCCTCTGTCTTCCATGTGTAGTAGATGTACTTACAGGATACTATGTGTGCTAAATACTACAGCTTCTTCCTCTTCTGCTTCGTCACTCACACCTACTTGACACACGTACTCTGTAGTCCCACAGCTTCTCAGGGATCAGCTTTAAGTTTGGATATGGCTTACAAGAATGATCAAATACTAGCTGATCCGTAACAAGAAGAAAACGATGTAATAATTAGGAAGTCAATCTAGGGATTAACAACAAACCCCAGTATTTCTTTGTACTTGAAGGAAATCTAGAACAAGATA
>NW_009623631.1:0-14309 GCF_000690535.1 Cariama cristata
GTCCAGGCTCGTCCGGCTGCCCTGCTGCCCAGTTACTTCCAGGTTTCTGGGCCCGATACCCGGGGTGGTGTTTACAGAGGGAATGCTTCCGCTTTGGACGGCGAATGTTACCGCTTGATGTAGTCGTAAATGAAGCCAGTGAACGAATGCAGCAGCAGCAGCGTTTAAGAGCGATGGGGACCCAAACTGCTGTTGGTGCAGTTCATAAACCCCGAATTATCACCCACGGTCTGGCATTTCCTCTGGAAGCTGGACTTGCTCGCTAAGGTGTACCAAGATCTAATGGAATCTGCAAAATACAGGAAAAGCAAGTGCTGTCAGAGCAGATAATGTTGCAGCGGTGGGTGCTACTCTTATGCATGGATGAGAACTTTCCATTTTTCAGAGGAGAACCTTTAGTTTCTTCAGTCGTGTAAAGTAATCTCCATCTTGCTGTGTGTTTGCTGAATGGATTAGCCCAGGTCACAAAACCTTTCAATTTCATTTTGGCACCGTGTGTAAAGGGGGTAGATTTCGTCAGCTCTAAAGAAATGCAACAATAAGAACGGGAACTGGCCCAGACCCTGGTCTGCTCCCAGCTCTGTCTGGATGGACCTGTACTTTTGTGGAGCTTGTTTAAGGCAGCATAACCCCAGTGGACGCGATCACTTGTGTGGAATCAGTGAGATGCTTTATACTACTTGCGAATTTGTGGTTCAGATTTTCCATCATAACAGTGTAGGAATGTTCAAATGTATTTAAATTTAAAAAAGAACAACCCAATGTCTGGCTATATAGCAACATAAAGGCTGGTTAAGCAAGCAAGGGTAATTCTTTACTTCCTGCCTTTAGCCATAAGAATTTCAGGGGCGATACCTTATGGGTTTTTTTCAGACCTGAAGATCATAGTGATGCTGCCACCTGTATTATGCAGGGTAAAGATCTTTAGTTTCTGGTGAAAGGTGAAGAATGAGTAAGATGAAGGTTCTGCTCCTCTGTTCTTGTTTGAACAAACGAGATGCTGTACCTGACTGCTGAGTGTCAGGAGTGACAGGATGGAGCATCTTATTTCAGTTGCGTATCTGGTTTTAAGGTACTGAAATCTGTATGTGTGAGACCTGACTGTAGAATTTGAAGTCAGGATTCCAACAAACTATTGTAACTTCTGCCAGGAGAAGAATTCAAGGAAAACAAGTAGACTTCATGTGAAATAACAATGGTGATAGCAGCTTCTTTTAAGGGCATGTGAAAGCATGCTATGAGTCCACTCAGGGTTTAAATGTAACTATATCAGCCTTTTGGAGGAGGTAGACCACAAATCCTTTAGAAATTTCCTGAATGTTATAAGCTTATGCTATCTTCTGATTTTTTTCATGTTAGTCATGGGGACCACTGGGCATAGGAGAAATTTGATCAGAACTTCCAACACTACGTGCTGGTCTCCGATGTTGAGTGGATTTCAGGGATGAATCTGTGGCAGCCACTCTGTTATGTCATGGTGGCTGTGTACACATCTGAAGACTCACTCAAAGAATGTGGCAACCTGAGCGTAGTCTATCTAGGTCCAGTAGGAGTGTGCAAGATGAATCACCGATCTTGTTTGCAGAAGACAAATGATCTGTGGTGATGTGTTAATACTTTACTGACTCTTACAGTCATCTTAACGTTATGCAGATAGTGCAACTGCAGCATCCAGTTTCAACTTAAGTGCAAACCCAGTGTTTGGAGTACTTCCAGGATCTTTCATTGTAGTGGGTATGAAAACACAATACTGAAATGGGGTGTTGAAATGCTGAAATGACCATTTCATTGAAGGCAAGAGCAAGTTTCATGTCAGCTGGACAAAGCTGGTATGGTACAGGATATTAGGTCAAACGCCTTTTTGGTACCGTGGAGTTACCAATATCTAAGTGGAGCAAAGAGATGGGAACCTGTGCCTCCTCTGCACCACCTCAAGTCTGAATTGCTCCTGGTGAGCTTAAGTGAGAATTCAGAAATGTGTCCGCATTTCAGTCAGGTGCTTGGTGAAACAGGGCAGGGCAACACATGAAGCTTGAAACCGCCTGGATGGATGCTGTCTCTTGTGCTAAAAATAAACTGAATGCACCGTTCAGGGCAAAGCAGGACTTGGGAGAGTGGATCTGCTGAGATTTCTGGAATTGTGGGTTATGAATGGATGGAATCCAGTTACTCTTTGTAAAAATAAAAATCTTTGTTTCCAGGTTATGTAAACTGTCCTGATCACGTTAGCAACTATTTCTTCTGCTATGCAACTCTTCAGGAAAAGACAGACAATTTTAGCAAAACTTATAATTTAACCAACCATAAATTCAAACTGTTTAGTGTAATGTTGGCTGCACGTAATCCATTTAGAATTTGTGAGGCAGCTAAAAAGCACTGAAGCACAGCCAAGGATGCATGATGCGACACTGAGACTCAATGCATAAACCTCGTGTGCTGTTCAGAGTAACTAATATTTTCAGGGTAGGGGCTGTTTGTCTTGGGCAAGCACATTGCTGCTTGATAAATAACTTGAATTTGTGCAACTGCTACCAAAACCATATTAAATGACTGTGAAACTGAACAACTAAAGGTAACACTTTGCCAGCTGCCTGTCTCTCTTCTGAACTGATCGTGTCACTTTTGAAACCCTGCCATATAGCGTGAGAGCTCAGGGTAGGTATTCAGTGTCCACAGCAAGTCCTTTGCACCTTGTGCCTTCTGAGAGATACTGACTTAAGCTGTTTTGTAGAGTCCATGTTTTATTAGGCAAGCAAAGTATATGAGCTTAGCTAAATGTTATCTTGAAAGGCGGATTCCCAAAATAATCAAGTTGGAGGATATCATTGGGATAGGGAATACTGCCATTGCAGTGATGCTTAATCTTGTGGTTTATTAGCGAAGGAAAAACATTCGCAAGCTGAAGTTGTTCAAACAGGATTTCCTCATATGGTAAATATATATGCTGATATCTTACTAGTTGACATCTGGGAGTAAAACAAAATGAAACTGCAGTTCAACTCTTTTGAATTACTATTTTTAGTCCTTATTACTGTAGTTGAGTAGAGAAATGACTCTCTTTGGGAAAGAGACATTGCTGCCCTATTCAATTTCTACTTCTGCAGTTGTCAGCTATGCTTTCCATCAGTTGACTTTCATGTGTGAAGGATAGCTGATTAACTCGGGGGTTGTGCGTGGTCACGCAGCACTCCCCAGTGCTGTCTATGCGTCCAGTTTGGCTTTGGGTAGGTGGATACTTCTGAAGACTTGGATGAGGAGTACAGATGCCAGTGTTTATTCTCCTGCCTGCCCTTTGCAGGGATGTTTGGTCAAGTCCAGATGGCTTCTTACTCTGCTAAGTAAACTTGTGGAGAAGCGTTTTGTTGGGTTTTTTTTTTCCCCCCCTTGAGCTGGTACACATTGTAGTAGTGTCAGCCTAAGTTGAAATAAAGCTGAATGTTTCCGTGTCTGCTGAAGAGAGTGCAATTTTACTGGCGAAGTGTGAAATTCTGTAAGGTCCCTGTACAGGCAGCGCAAGCTGGAGTTTAGGTCTCTGCTAAACCCCATTTTTTTACCCCACTTTAGTCCAATGTGATGTTTAAGGACTTTTTTTTCAGACAAAGGACGTGATTGCAGAAGTATAAGATACTCAAAATGAGGTTGATCTTCTGTTTTTGTTCATCTTTGTATTCAGTCACTGTGTGTTGTAATTTCCCACCTTCCCATTGATTTATGCTAGGAGTCCTGAAGAGTTTAAAAAGCCTCGACCAAATCTTTGTCCCTTCTTAATGCACAAGGTCCAAAGCATGTCTAACTTGAACATAAAGATCAAGAATTCTGGCCAGTGACCACTTTAAGCTGGAGTATAAACTGATTCTTTTTTTCTTCATCTTTTGTGTAATGCCTTCTTAAGTACTTAAGAGTCCACGAATGAGGTGTTCATGTTGACATTAATGTGAGAATTGACCAAATGCTGTGAGTGGATACCTGACTAAGAGCTGTAACTGAAACTTGCAATGCATTTGGAGAATATTAAGCTGTTGTGGCTTGCTTGGGCTGAATAATACGGGGCTTTTGTCACCTGGACCTGATCAAGTGGCCAAAATTCACTTATGTGGTCTTATATTCTAAAGCAGGATGAAAGTTAGAGCTCTTGCCTATGTGGCAGATGAGACATTTGCTTTTGAAACTTCCTTCATGGGGCACGAGGGTGAATGCTGGTTGAGCAAGTTTTAAAGATGTTTCCCTGTTACTTGAGCTGAGAGGATTTATTATGGGAGGAAAATGCAGCATACTTGAGGAAGGTGCTTTGCTTGTTTCCTTATTAAAATGCTGTATTTTTCCAGAATAGATGCTGTCTGGGTAATGCCAAATGCAGTGACAATCTTGTCCTTTTTCTGGGTTTTTAGACACAATGAAGTTTTGGATGAGGAATCAAAACCAGGATCTATTTCTTACTTGTGCCCGAAATAGGCTTCTATTTAGAGTTACTTTAGTTGCATTAGATAATATTTTGTGCTGTGTTTCCTAGAGTGGTGGCCTGAGCCTTGGCATCAACAGTAAGGTTAATTTTCTTGTATTATCATGTGCTATTCTTTTGCCCTACCTTCCCCTTGTATGGTTTAGAGGGAAAATGTGCAGCATGCTTTGAGCTCATGCTCTTTGTGCTGCAGCTTCCAAGTTGGGCCGAAGAATTACGGAATGGATTTGCATGTGCTTGACTTAGCTGGCTGGCCTTCTTATAAATTACCTACTTTATTCCTGCTATATGCAAATGAAACCTTACTAGTTTATGTTTCATCAGCCTAGCCTGTGTTATTTTTCAGCGCAGGGTTGGTTTAGGAGTCCTGACTCTCAGTTTAAACCCATGAGACATTACTCAAAGGGTTTGTAGCCATGCTGCAGAGCGTGTCCTTGCTGGTGCTGTTTCCCTGAGTATGAAGAGGATGCCCTCCATGTCTTTTTGTTACAGAAAGTGGAGCCGACTTCTTTCCTGGTGCAGTGACTTGGAATTTCAATCACGTCCTTGTTGCAAAGTGGGAGGGCTACCAGCCTGGGTGAAAGCAGAACCCAGGATCTAACAATTTTAGCAGCATCAGCTGAAACAAGGCTGAAAACAGCACTTAAGTAAGAGAATTTTGTGCGGAAGGAAGAAGGGTTGAGACTGCACTGAAGATATAAGCTTAGTGGTTGCCTAAAGCCACCATAAATGAAATACTCTTTATTCTCTCCGGGAATTTTGTTTGCATTTCTTCAGGTGATACTTTTTATCTTTTCCATTAGACAAACTGCTGAGTTTGAAAGTGATGTCCTATTACCTGCCCTCCCCGGTTATTTTTGCTTTGGTAAATATCAGGATTTAAAAAAAGCTTGCTGCTAGCAAAGGTGATCAGTGCCTGGCTGATAGCCTGTGGTTGGAATTTGAGCTGGGCTCAAGAAACAAGAGACGGGTCCTTTGGTGAGTTAATTCAAAGGAGGAGAGCCATGAAATGGAGGAATGAGGTAAAATATCAGCTGTGTTATGCTGACCACAGCAGTTAATAGCTGTATTTATCCGCTGAGTCCTGTTGCTGTGCAAATTTAGGGGTCATCACAGAGAGTTTTGGATGTAATACTAAGAACAGGCGTGGTCTTGGCTCAGTATTGACAGTGCTGCACTGGATGGCCAAATACAGCTTTCACGTAGCCATTAGTACAGGCAGAGCTGTTTCAGAGCTTGATAAAGTGAAAACTGGCCAAATGGAGTAAGTATTAGATTCGCATTAAATTGAAGGAGAAATCTGACATGGATTGAAACTGGCATGCGTGTGTGACGTGAAGCACTTCTCTGGCATAAACTGTCTCTACTACTTAAATTTATTAAAAGTTTTGCGGAACTCGCGTGTATTGTTAGATAGCACGCTGTCTGTCTGCAGTTTTGACTTGAGGGTAGGTCAGACATGTTCGGAAGTGGCAAGGAAAGCATAAAAAGTCTGAAAGAATAGGCAAGTCTGGGAACTATGGCAAGGGAAGGAATTCTGGGGAGCATGAGTATCTTGTTAGGTGGAGGCGAGACATTCTTATGGCCTATATATATGCATAACCATTAACTTCCTAGTTTAAAACTTGAAATCCTTAGCACTGAATCCCTTGGATGAAACTGAACTGCCTTGCAAGCTTTGCAGTGTAGTCAGCAAGGACGTCTTGCTAGACGCAAGTGAAAGGCATATTAACCTACTTTTTTGACCTTTTAGGCAATCGGAGAACACTGAGGGATGAGGGTTAATTAGATAACCTCTCTGTTGCTCCTCTCTGCCTTGCCAGGCATCCGATTACTTGCCAGAGTTATCTTGTGAATTTACAACCCTGGCTACTAGACTTCAGGACGCTGGAAAGTGCTGAGTTTGTATTAAACTGGGCAGCTGTCAGCGTGGCGGCAGCTTCCCTGGGGTGACGGGGGCTCTATAAACAGGCTGGCATAAAGCACTATACTCAATTTGTGATGTTGAGTGCTTGTGTTGTGCTTTCAGTAAGCAAGTCAGTGTTTGTTGTCACCTTGGTAATAGAGTATATGCCTCCTTGCTGCTATAATAGTGTGCATTTTCTCAGATGTTTTTGTAACTTCTCATATAAAAAAAAAATCTAGGTCGCTATTAACTGGAAGGAGAACCTGGATCTGTTAGGTCAGGACCAACTTGCCAAACTTGGCTATTTCTGCAAGAAAAAAATTCTCCATTTCAATTGAGCAGTTCGAATCTAGGTTGCTGTTAACTGGAAGAACCTGGATCTGTTAGGCCAGGACCAACTTGCCAAACTTGGCTATTTCTGCAAGAAAAAAATTCTCCATTTCAATTGAGCAGTTCGTCTTCTGATACTTTTGTGACCAGGCTGATCCGAACATGAAACAAGCAGTATGTAGAATAAAAGAGCATTTTGAAAAGATCATCAAACATTAACAGAATTAAAAGAAAGCATCACAATATGTTTGTGGATGTTCAGGATGACAAATGGCAGTGTTGAATCTCAAGAGCCATTGTATTTGTAGTAATTACGGTTTCAATTTAAAGAAAAAATTTGACCCCTGTAAAAATTAAGCAGTCCTCCTCTAGAGACTGATTTGGGTGCTTCCTCAGTTGTGACTATGAAAAACAGGTCATTGGACTTAAACCAACACAGAGCTGCTGTATTAGCTTATTTCAAAGACTGAACTAACCCAGGTAGTAGTAGGTTTACAGAGAAAGCATGAAGTAGTGAAGTGGGAAGATGAGGATGAGAGAGTATCAGTCCGTCATTTGGGATGTATCTGCGGGGTTGAAGCTGCGAGCTGTACAAAAGGATCTTGTGGAGGTAGGTTGCATGGGTGACAAGGTCAGGAAGAAGATCCTGTGGACGACACCCTGTTGCATGGGCAGTCATCTTCTGTTTGGGGTGAGTCGGGGCGAGTGAGCTGATGGGGGAAGGAGGGTGGTTAGCAAGTAGCTTCACAGTTTTTTAGAAAGCAAGACTTGGTTGACTGCACAACACCTTAGTATAAGCCAAAGTATTTCTGAAGCTACAGAAAATGATTGAAGTGTAGTGTTGAATTGAGTCACAAGGAGACATCGAGAGGCATCTGAAGTTACTTGATGCATTAAGTAGTACTAAATGGTTACACGGTCAGTAAAGCTGTCTGTGTCTGGATGTCTGTCTTTTAGGGCTACATGCATACTTGTGCTCAAGCCAACATCTGTTCGGTAGTGAAACTGCTAAGCAGACACTACAGGCTTCCTTACAAAGTGTTTGCAAAATCAGGACAAGTTCTCATATCTCAATGCTGTGCTATAACAGGTTTTTTTCACAGAATCATAGAATGGTTTGGTTGGAAGGGACCTTAAAGACCACCCAGTTCCAACCCCCCTGCCATGGGCAGGGACACCTTCCACCAGACCAGGTTGCTCCAAGCCCCATTCCACCTGGCCTTCAACACTTCCAGGGATGGGGCAGCCACAGCTTCTCTGGGCAACCTGTGCCAGGGCCTCACCACCATCACTGGGAAGAATTTCTTCCTGATATCCGATCTAAATCTCCACTCTTCCAGTTTAAAACCATTGCCCCTTGTCCTGTCACTCCCTGCCCTTGTAAAAAGTCCCTCCACAGCTTTCTTGCAGGCACCTTTTTGGTACTGGAAGGCTGCTCTAAGGTCTCCCAGAGCCTTCTCTTTTCCATTTTGTTTGGCTAAGATTTCCTATCTGTAGTTACATCTAACAAAGAAAATGTTATTTTGTGTTAAATCCAGACTTAAAATGGGGAAAAAAACCCCAAAGCCTGTTGTGCAGTAACATTAGACTAATTATCTATTAATGTTAATTGGCAAAGGTGGTCAGCTCTACAGTCAACTTCAATGTCTTTAATCCCATTTAGTAAAAGTTAGCGTTGCTTTTTTGCAATGCGTGCAACTTTTCTGCGTAGCTGTTTCACTGCTGTCCCCATTTTACTCTTTCATGTGGGGCTAATAGATTGCACATTCACTTGATGCCATGATTTATTGGGAAATGACTTTTTGCAAACTTTATGCTTCACAGGACTTCTTGGCACCAGATGAAAGCTAGTAAATTACATTGTCATGTTCAGTGACAAGTTTAATAAATAAAACATTGTTTCTGTTACCCAGAAGACAAACACTGGTGCAGAAATCATTATTGATGGTGGCAAAAGGTCAAGATGAATAGCCCGGTTGCAGAAAGCCTTGTTGCTGGTCCATCCTGCTCTTCTGTTTGTACCTGGTGGCTCTTTTCAGTGGACAGGTGACGGAGACTTGCGTTAGGCTTTATATACACTAAAGCGTCAGAAGTTAAATTAGTTTTGAAAGTAGGTGCAAGTATCTACCATCCCAAAATACACCCTTGCTGGGAAGGAGGTGCCAAGCAAATGTTAATTTTTTTCACTGTGTACTCTACACCTTTGTAGATGTGCTAACAGGAACTGAAGTGCATCTAGTCAAAAAACAGCTACGAGGCATGCAAACTAGCTGCAGAACATACCCTGGGAGATGCTGAATTCTTACTCCTAAAGCAAATAGTGAATTACAGTCAAATGGCCTGCTCCAGACTATTGGGGTTTTTTCTTGATAGGTGTAAAACATCTTGACAAATAGTTGTTCCATGAGATTAAACTTATTAAGAAAGTAATGCAAGCAGCTCTGGTTTATTTAGAAACTAGTGGATAGAAATGCCTTCAGTGTATTGTAGTTCACTTGGTAATTGTTTCTAGAGTTGAGCTAGGATGTTGGATAATGTCCCATGAACAGTGAACAATGCTTACCTGATTTGGAGGTAAGAATGATGATGGGAAGTCAAATACGACGTGTGATTGAAAGGATGCTTGAAAGCATCTTTCTAAAGGTAAAGCAACAAACAAGGATTTGGCAAAACACTGATCACAAGCTTTGAGGTGCTCATTGAGCTTGAATGGAGGAGGAGATCTCTTTGGTAGTTGCTCCTTTAATCTGTGTAGGGCTTGCCATAGCTGTGCTGTCAGCCTGAAATGGTGAGAAGTGTCCAATGTCATCAGCATGCTGGTGGCACTGAAACTTAAGCTGCCTCTTTTGCTCTCCTTCCCGTAGATTATTTTAGTTCCCGTGCATGAGTCCTTGGAGCAGACGTGTAAGTTACTTTTTCCTGTAGAACCTCTTTAAAGAAGAGATCCCTCGTGAGCACTTGTCTTTCTGAACTTGGTGTGTGTTAAATTTCTGGACCAATGTAGAGCAAAACCTGGTCGATGTTTCTGACATTTAGAGTAGACCTCTCATTTTTTGACGAGCATGCAGGTACATTTGTCACTGTGTACAACACCTAGACTTGAATTTAGGAAACAAGCCATGAAAGTGTTTTCAGTCGTTAATTTGGGCTAGTACTGATTCGCCATAGCATGCTCAATGTTTTTAAAACTTAGAGTGGAGCAGAATAAAAGAAATAATGTTCTGCAGGAGAATCTCTGAGAAGGATTTGCTGACTCAAAAGCTGTGATGTGACTTGTACAATTACTCTGTAAGTAAATACCGGTTACAGGGGAGCTGTGGGAGGCAGAGTACAGCAGCTTCTGCTAAAATCTGATCCATCGCTTCTTGCTTTTATTGTAATCTTTAATCTTACTTGTAATTCATGCAATAAGCAATTGGTCTGTCTGGTCTTCACCACAGCGGTGTAATGTGACCACAGCAAATTGAGCTAAACATGTAACTAAGCATACATGGTCACAAGTGTCTGAGATGATAAAAGCCACTGGATCACATCCTAACCTGAGAAGACAAAGCTAGAAGTAGTTCAAGAGGAGTAGAACGCAGTCTACATCACTGCCATGTTCCTTTAGTAATCTTTGACCTGTTCTTTTATAACTATCCACAGCGCAGTGTATCTTCAGCTTTTACTACGTTTGATTGTTTCTTAAATAAGCTATTGCTGTTTCTCCCACTGGTACACCTTGCTGTCAGGAAGCTGTGATTTATAAGTACATTACAAATGGTCTTAGGTAGGGTCTGCCAGAAGAGGGTTAATAGTCAAGGGAAAAATAATGTAGAAAAACAGACTGCAAAGAATGTGTGCAGCTGATGGAAACGTCATGAGTGCAGAACTTGTCTGGGATTCATAGATCGTACAGAATTATTCCCCTTCCCATCTAATATCCTAAAAAGTGAATGCTGACAGCGGAGAAGGGAATCCTGCAACTTAATGTACTACTGTACTTTTTATTACACAGGGGTTACAATAATTCAAACCTTTGCTAAAGCTTCTAGCAGCGATGCTATCCTATTGTGTAATTTGAAAAGGGAGTCTTCTGCCTTTTGAGCTCTGGAAGTTGGCGAGGATTAAAATGACAGGCAGGAGGGGAAGCTGTGTATCTGTTTCAATTAAAAAAAATTTAGTGTTTTAGTACCACAAAGCTGAAACATTAGTCAGACATTCCTGTTGGGAGAACTGACAGGAAATAATATGATTTGCAATCTGGGGTATGTCTGCAACATAAAAGGAAGGGGAAAAAAAAAAGTCATTTGCTGGTTGTGTACTTCTGGTCCTGAATTAATTTATGAAGACATTTCGCCTGTAAACTGACCAGTGCCCGAAGTAATCTGATGTGTGATTGCTTCAAATTGCCTAAGTTGAGCAAATGTTCTGGTTTTGGTATTCCTTCAGGTTTTTATCTTATATTTCTGTTCCCTGAAAACTGAGATGCCAACTTGCACTTTAAATTCGGGTAACTTTTCAGATGCCAGTCTTGAGCAAAACTTACGTGCAAAGCAGCTTGAAGACCTTTGTTTTATCTGTTATAACCCAGCTGCGGGGTCCTAACAACCGTGGCATTTCAGGGCCAAACGTGGGTGGCACAGGCCAAATAGTGAATGCTCTTACTACATGTGTTTGGCTTTTTTACCTTAATCCTAACTACTGAAATAATTTTTAGGTCACCTAGTTCTTCTCAGCTGGCATCACAGATGGGAAAGGGGGTAGGTGGCACAATCATGCCTTGAGTAGCAGTGTTATATTTGGTTTGCTGGAGGGAAGGATTTGGTGGCCCAAGTGGCTTATTTCCCAGAAAGGGCTAAAATAGGGAGAAGCTACCACTGCAGTGGCACCGAACTACCTCGGCTGGTTTCTCTTGGTTCAGGAGTTAGCTCAGGGTAGTGTTAATATGGAAATGCAATACAGAAGGGAAACCAACCTGGTTTTCTTTTTGAAGAAACTGCCTAACTCTGTTTATGCGCGGCAATAACGTAGTCAAATGAGCAGGAGCTATCAGAACAAAGCTGTGAAGACTGGGGAATTAAATCTGCAGGCCTTTGTGATAAATAGATCCTGCTGACTGTAAGGCTAGGAGCTTTAAACGAAATCTTAGACCTCCTTTCAAGTGGAATGGCTTAGCCTTTCGGTAGAGCTGCAGGTTTGTGTAAACCCTCCCAAAACCTGGGGTGTAGGTTAAGTCTCAGGTAACTAGCAATGGAGACTGGTCAAAACTTGTGAATAAAGCCTGTGAATTTCTGTAAGTGTGTATAGTGAAATACATGTGTAAAGATACCATTTGGAAAGAAGTGCAAAATACTTGTAGGTAGTAACTCATCCGATTGCTAGTGTCTACTGTAAAGAGAAAACAAGGATAGCTTCTGTGAAGTGTTACTGGTTCTGCCAGTCACACTGATGTTTGAAGGGCTTTAGGTATATATCTTGGCTTATAATAACCTCCTTTATCAGGCGACAGTTCTGTGCAAAATATAATGCAAATGTGGTGTGGTTTATTACCTTGGTCTGGCAGAGTGTATTTGGGTGCCATGAGCTGCATGAGAAGTAGTTTACTTGCTTGAAGGTTTGCATAATCTTGGCTCAGTTCCTCTTGCCCGATGTTACCGGCATACGGTATCCTGGCCAGGGGACCGTCGAGGAATGCCAGCTATTCCTGCGCCTTGTCCCCCTCATCCTAAAGAGCTGTGTGGTTTGGGGAACGTGAGGAGTGGGAGTCAAAAGGCAGTTCAGCGTTTTGCCTGTTTTAGTTTTTGCAATTTGCGTACCTATAGTAACTTCCTGGGGGTTTTTATTTGTGTTTTCCGCATTGAATGACATCTGCCCATACTCAGCCTTTAAATAATATTGCTTACAGTAGGAATGCAATTGAAGTATACAGATGTGCCTCTGTGCAACTATACATTTGTACAACTGCTTTTTCTTCAGCACTATTTTCTTTTATTTGAGGTTCACCACAGAGTGCCTAGATGACCAGAGACCTGTGGCTGTTCTGAGAGGTTTTTTCTTTTGGAAATAAGCTAAGTACAGCGGAGAGACTGAAGAGAAGAGCAAATGCAGGCAAAGGAAGCTAAATAAACAGAACTACTCCTATAGACATATTCATAACATTTTTCCCTGTGGTAGTACCATGGGAAGGCTATAGCAGATGCTTAAGTGCAGATTCTAGATAGCCGAACATCTTTAGAGGAAACTTATTAAGGAGCTTTCATCTAAGCTAATATTTTCAGTCTTTGAGATTCCTATGATCTCTAAATCCTTCAGTGACTTGAGCTGTAATAAAACTTCATTTAGAATTTCTGTCTGAACTCCCTACTCCTCCACAGGAGCTCTGTGCTGGATGAAACAGGAATGGTGGAAAACGGCCTCATATCAAGTAAACACTAAGCTCATTAAGTCCTGCAACCTCAAAGAGCTTGGCTTTGAGGGCAACCCAGAGTGGGAGACAGCCTGTCTAATCACCTTCTCAGTGAGCACGGGTTTATAAGCCTCTCTATGTCTAAAAGCAAGAATTCTGTAGAAATGTTTTGTCTGGAGATCTGTTAAGAGACCATGTTTTCGGTATGGAATTTTACAAGAGAATTAAGCAAGTGGAAATCCAGGACAGGTGAAGTTGAGAGAAGTAGGTTGGGTCAGCTGTAGTGAGGTCGGTGACATCCTGAGCTCCCGAAGAACACCTTCCCCTTACACAAGTTCTGTGAAGGCTTTGTGGGGTTTTGAAGTGGCAGTAATAGTGTGCCGCTCTCAAAACTGCAGTAGCAGTACACCCCTGGAAGTGTTCACTCTTCTATAAAGTCAGGGAACCGTGTGCTGCTGGTTTTGGCACCTCGGCTGTGGTGCCCATCTCTTTGTATGTAAGTACCTACAGCTACTGTATGTGCTTCACCTGGGGCGGAGGGGTGGAACCAAAGGATGTATTGGACCACAGACCTGGTCTGTAAAACCTCACTTTCACCTATGGTGAAAGAACCAGAAGCAAAAGATACTGGTACAATTACCCGTTCAATTCTGAAATAGGACATACCGGAGGTATCCAATACCACAAGGTACCGCTTTGCTCTGTAATCTGTGCGCTTTGTCTTGCCTTTTTGACTGTGCCAGTATGGATTTATGCTAGGTTAAAGTGACCGTGTAACCACAGATTTAGGGACAGAAATACAGCAGAACCTACCTTTATTTCAGTGCTTTAAGAGATCTGCTGGCAAGCTGTTTAATTATTTAAATGCTCTGCAAGGAAACTGAAGGGTCTTGCTGGTAGGCCTTGCTTTTACCTCTTTGATACCAGGAAAAATATACTGTTAGTACATACTCGGTTATTTTTGTTTTTCCATTGCACACATGCATGTATGCCAGATGTGTCTGAACCCCTTTAAGACTTTAAATGGTCTTGCTTGTGTCTTTTTACAGCTGTTACTGAATATATTGTTATAAAAATGGTCAGTCCAAGTTCTTTATATTAATCCATAAAACATTGCAAATGAGATACTCCTTTGTTCAGAGTAGTTTATTTCAAAATTGTCGCACTGTAGAACACTTACTCTGGGATTGCAGCTTTAGTGGTAGTTTTTAACATCATCTTTCCCT
>NW_009623631.1:14340-57839 GCF_000690535.1 Cariama cristata
TTTTTTGTCTATTAAACAATTTCAGCTGGCAGAGGAGGACGGAGCACTTCCGTAAGTGTTCCCACGATCCGAAAGCGAGGAGCATGACCTTGTGACCATGTGCCAGCTTTCCTTCCTGGATGTAAGAGATAGTGGGAGGTAAAGACAATACTTGGTAAGAAGGATCCCCTGCCTGAGCTTGGCTGCCGGAGCTGGACAGGCGTGGGCCATCTAAATAGTGTCTTTCTCTGGGGACTGAAAGGTTAGTAACAAGAAGTGAGTAGTTTTCCCTTCCCTGAACATCAAATGAAGATAAGTAAAAAGTTTTGAAAATCTTGGCTGTCACTTTTGTGCATGAACATGGCGATAGTTAAGTGGTCAATTTGGGATCGCTTTCCAAAGTGAGTAACTTCACTCCAGACTCGTTTCAGCCAAGGATTTGCTTGTCACATCATCCAAGTATTTAAAGAGTATGGAGGGGCTATGTAAGTTACTTGAATGCGTCCTCCTTCAATGACAGCAGGTGACTGTCATGAACTCCTGTTCTTGGTGTCAGTGCATCCTGCTTTTCAGACGGAAGGCTCAGATCTTCAGGAGATTATTGCAGATATATAGGAGTTGATGCCTAGCTGTCTGTAGTGCAGGAATATTTTGCAAAAATGATGTCCTACAACCTGAACTGGATGAGAAATAAATATGTAATCTCCCCAGACCAGGCTGTCTGACTTGCTGGCTGTAAAATATTTATCTTTTGATAGTGAATGGGTAGTGCCTTTTAAGAACAGCTTTCATAGTGGTTGCCTACTAAACTGAGAGCTCCCTCCTTCCCTCATTGCTAGGGTATAGCTTAATTGCAGGAAACTTTGCTTCCTGTTTCTCTCTGACCTGGGGGCTGCTACTTGAATAATGTGGTAATGTAAGTGCTTTAGTTTTGAAGCCTTTCTTAAATAAAACTTTTGGTGCTTGACAGAACAGAGAAGGGAGAGATTAAAGCTAAGCTCGTATATGGGTGGCTAGAAATGGCAAAGAAAAAAGGTAGGGGAAGCAGCAGTGAAAACAAACTGGCTGTGCTTCAGCTGCCTGGTGACCTGCTGATCAAAGTAACTCGTGTAGATTTTGGGTACTGTTAGGCTTGCAGGAAAATGTCTGTTTATATCTGTTGGCGAGAAGGAGAGCCAAGGGTTATGTCAAGAACATGGTTCAGCTCATCAAGTGTCTGTGGTAAATGTCTGTTGCACATTTTCTGATTCTGGAGTGAAGTTTAAGGGTGTGGGGTTTTTTTGTGTGTGTCAGAACTGGATGTGAGACCAGCTACAATAAGCTCTTTGGAGTATGTTGCTGTGATTTCTCGAAATAACTCAAGTCCCTGATTTCTCAGATACAGGCAGCTTTTGGCATGTGTTTTGTAGCAAGAAGGAAATAATGGATTATGCTTTGTGTGTGTGTTTCATTCTGGTATTTTTATAAAGCTGAAGGTGGGAGAGGGAGATCTGTATTGGAACAGAAGTTGTCTTGGATATGCGTTATCGCAAGCTGAATGGCACAGTACAAATGGGGAAGTGTTAAAACTGCTTCGGGAGAAGGAACTTTCAGTTCCCCAACCCAGATTATTATTGAGATAGCATGGAAAAACAATGCATTAAACATTTGTCCAACACAAATGTTGGAAACAGTTTTTGGTGAGGTAAGGACTGGACTCCTTTCCATCAACAGCACAGTGTTAATTTGGCGACATGCTACCAGTTAAAGCTGCGCTCTTAAATCCATGCTCTAGAACACTTTTTGCAATACCAAGTCAATAATCCCCAATCAAATGGTACTGAACTTTACTGAAATATGTTTATATTAATACAAAACATGCTGCTGCTTAGAACTAGAAACTGTCTCTCTCCTGTTGGAGGAGTCACCAAGCACTGCAGTTGGTGTGTGTGTGTGAATGTGATGTATTACCTGTATGTATCGTGACGGAGTGGTGTTCTTGTTTCTGCAGAGTGACCAGCAGCTGGATTGTGCCTTGGATTTGATGAGGCGTCTGCCTCCACAGCAGATAGAGAAGAATCTCAGTGACCTCATTGACTTGGTAAGTATTGGATGCTCTGACCAAGTAATGGCTGAGTCCTGGGTGTAGTGAAGATCTGGTATGTAACAACATTTTCTGAAGCATCTCGGAGGTGTGGTGATTTGTTTCTCTCCTTGTCCTTTGGCAAGGTTGAAGAATACAGTAATTGCCCAAACAATGTCAGGAATCTTCATGTTTATTTTGGGCAAGCCAACAGGTGCTGCTGTGTATGCATGGACAGGCTTTCGGATAAAGGGTCATTAGCAGCTTTCTTGATGAAGTCATCAGCGGTTTGGAGGCTGCTGTTTACTAAAAGTCATGTGGAACAGTTTATATGAGGTTGATGCATGCCCTTGTACGTGTGTATTGTCTCTTGATAAACCACCTGCCTGTTTGTAGTTTGACACAGGGCTTGTGTGGTATGTGCAGTGGATGTGCTATGGCACACGCTTCAAAGACCTTACTGAGGCAGAATATGTCAGAACACTGGGGTTCTGGAGAACACCCAAATCTATTTATAATTTATGCTGTATCAGGTATTCTGCAGCCCAGTGTGTCCGAGCTGTTTGTCATCTTAGTCTGCAAAAGAGCAGCCGCTTACCAGGTAAAAGTTTTTAGTTGAGGAGGTCGGTTGCTAAGTGATACTGAAGGTGGGGTTAGCAAACTTGGGAGGAGTCCCATGGTCAAAAAGCTGTAGCTGACTTAAATTTATCAAACTCAGTTTAAATACTGCTTTTAGTTACATAAGCCAAGGTACAGGTAAGAAAGCTCTGTGGGTCAGGAAAGAAATTATTCCCTGCAGGAAGGGATTATTTCTCCTTCTTGAAACTATTTAGTAATTGGCTACATCTGTGCCACCAAAACTCTTGGCAACCTAAAGCATCATTTTTGTGGCTGTTGCTGGAGGTAGGACACAGAATAACTAAATCAATGATACGATCTGGTGTGACATGGTTGCTTTTCTGATGAAATTTGGAGGACTGAACAGATATCAGGGTTTGAGCAGCTCCAAGGACCATTCAAAACAATGACTTGTTTGGGGAGCTGTGGTAAGCTTGACTGTATAATTGGTATGAGGTTTTCTTAATGACTCAGAAAATTGCTGGTTACCTCTAAACGTTGGAATTACTTTTGGATGGTGCTCATTAGTGCTCTACATGCTTTCCATCAGCAACACGCTCACTGGGCTTCTTTTCATATTGAAAGTGTAACATGAAACAGACCAGTTTGAATGATGCTTGTTAGGAGGAGGAGGGTCTGCGCGATTCCCACACTAGTCATTGCGGTCCCTTCTCTGGGGTAGAGATGAAATAATTTGTTAAATCCGGTATGATTTCTTTATTGTTGAGACATCTGTAGACCTCTTCTGCAGCCACTCTCAGCCGGATCTCCACAAGACTGAAGTCTACACTCTAGTTAGACAAGAGCAGTGTATGCACTGCCACCTGTAATAGTTCCAAAAACATCATAAGCCAGACTCCAGCAAATAGGTTTTTGACCTTTTTTGGCAAGTTCCATCCAAACCTTTACAGCTGACGTTTTTCTTCTGTTTCCTGTACCATTACCAGACAATAAGCTCCTTGAAGTAAAAGGTCAGACTCCAAACACGACGAACATGAGCAGGTTCATTAAATTTGTGATAGAATTATAAAAGATAGCACCCTGACTTCTGCTTCCTTTGTACTTGGTTTCCTTGCTTCATTACGCTGCCATGCTGGAGTAGACGTGAAGCAGAGGCCTGTGTCATTTTTTTGGTGTGAAGCGTAGGTTATCACTTGACGTCTCCTTCAGCTCAGCTTGCTATAGTCATTGCTATAGTTATTCCTATAAAGGATTTGATCTCCAGACTGATGAGCGTAGCTACTGTTTTGATGCTTGCTTAAGATCCATTAAAAGGAGATGAAGAGGACTTAGAAATGTCTTGGTGTGTAACAAGTTTTCCAAAACTAATATAGTGAGAAACTGACATCAACTATCCAGGCTTGTGTTCCTGCTGGGAAGGATAACCACACCAAGTTCCCTCCCCGAGGTCCCTCGTACTCTGTCAAAGCCATGCTCTGCTGCTACTTTTGAATAAAAGAGCGTGTTGGTGGCAATATGAGTCTATAGAATACGTTCAAGTCTGTATGTTACTGCCCCCAAGTGTTGGGCTGGCAAGGGAAAGGGTCCAAACTTGAACATGAAGTGAAAGGCAGAGTGGAAGAAGAGAATTTTTGGGTCACTGGCCCTCATCAGACCAGACACTTTTCATTCATTAGCAAAACAGTTTGTGGTTTGCCCTTTTACTGCATTTGTTGTTGCGTTTTTCAGACTGCCGAGTCTTCAATTAGAGTTCATTAGAGACCTTGTCAATCATAGGACTCCACAAGTCCTGCCTGAAAGAAGCTGTGCATGGTGCTGGTAATGTGCCTTGGCATGGAATGCTCTGGTTGGAATTCAGTTAGTCATTATTTGTAAATAGACTACTCGGAGGCTCTAAAAATGTACAAGATGACTTCTGAATCTCTACAGAAAGAGTTTAGTGTAGGCACATACCTTTTTAAGGACACCTAATTTAAATTAGAGTAATTTTCCATGTAGGTCCTCTTGCAACTGGGATAACTGGAGCCTTGGAGCATGTACCTGTCAGCCAAGTCCGAACTGTAAAGCAGTTCCTGTAAGAGGAGTGCTAACGGTGATTGCACTGCACTTAAATGGATTTGTCATGAGGATACGCCAAGTCATAGCACTTGTATCATTAATAAGGATCTTAATTATGCAACATAAATACTGTCTCAGCTCCTTATTGCCTCACATTGTCCAGAAATTGTTGCTGTTGATAAATTGTGCTTCTCATAGAGGTCAGCTGTGAATCACATCTGTTCTCATCACTTGTTGAAAGGAGAATATTAAGGGTATTTTCTGGATGTAGATGTTTCTTGGTTATCAGTTAAGAGCAAGATTTTGTTTTGGCTTGTGAAAATCACACGGAATGGCATGAAGTAAGGAAGCTGGTGGAGCGCACTTCTCAGTGGCTAAATGGTTTATACTGAAAGATCAGAACAATCTGAGAGAATTGGTCTCCTGCTTCCTTTCTCTTAAGATAAGTTGTACAGTAAGTCAGTCCCCATGTGCTTTTAACTATGTTCTTTCCAAGAGAAACCCCAAAGGCGGCATCAGCTTTCAGGTAGTGCTGCTGTGGAGGATCTCTTCCTAGGACACCTTGGCAGCACACATAACGGGGTGGGTGAGTGATAGCTGGGGTCACAGCCTCCAGAATCCAGTTGGTTGGTATTTTGTTGGGGTTTTTTGGTGTGTTTTTTTTTTGCAAGACAGCTTCACTGATGTGTCTTAGAGGAGTGCATCTCTGGGAAAGGTGAAAGATGGAAGTTGGATTTATTGTGCTCATGGGCTATGTGTGGCAAATAAGGGGTCTAGGACAGGATTGTCTTGATGGCTTTGACTTGAATATGGTAGTTGATGTGCTCTCAGTCTGGGTAAAAGTTAAGCAGGTTCCTTTTGCAAGTACAGGCTGCCTGCTGAGTGTTTAATTTGGATGTTTGCCTGTGTGTATATAATATAAATGAGATGAAAAATCTAGCTGACTCAGAAAAATCAGATGGCTGGCATAAGCGAGGGTGGAGAATCATCCTTACAGAACTGGCTCACAAAATGGACAAGGAGACTCACCAGGAGAGTGGGGTTTCCTCACAGCCACAACTTTCTTCCTCTCTTTTCCCAGTAAGACTGATATTCAAGTAATATTCAACTTATTCCCAAAAGCGAAAGCTTTCTTGAAGTACAAAGTTGAGTTACACTGCCATGGAAGAATTAAAGCTAGAGTTCTTTATAGATATAGCAGTCAGTAACTTTACTGGTTATTTTTCAAGGCTCTGTTTGCAATTAAAGATCTGGGAGGTGATCATCTTTGTTTTCTCATCACAGGAGAATGCTTAAGTATTTTTAGTAGAATGTGTTACTTTGTAAAAAGTCCCAGAGCAATGAATTTAAAAATGTATAAACTTACGATTTTGAAATATTTGAACAATATTCAGGACCTTGCTGCATGTAGGTAGCGTGCCTCCAGGCAAGTCTCAAATCTGCTTGCATGCCTTTAGTAACTGAAGATATATGAAGCTAGAGAATTTATCCCCAGACAAACTGCATTGCTTGGTCTGCACAGACCATAAAGAACATGAGAATGTGACGGGAGCTTTTTGTATTTTGAGTCCAAGGTTGTATTTTGAGCCTAAGCAGTATGCAGTATTGAGGAGAAAGATAAAATAATTGAATGCAGATGGCCAGCTGAACATCCAGTGAGGGTGGAAGATGTTTAAAAAAAAAAAAAAAATCAGACCCAGTGAAAACTTAAGAGAACAGTGGAAGCAGAAGAGCATTGACAGCCTCGTGGTCTCAAAGCTGAGTTTTTTGACCTGTTCTTCTTCCTGGACTCGGTTACTGGTGCGATAGGCTCTAAGCCACCAGCCGCCAGTTGGGTTTCTGATGCAAGGATTGTTGGCTAAAGAAAGGGGCTCTGGCGCTCTGAATAAATTTATGGTTGTTGAGAGCCAGTTTTCCATTTAGTGAGTGGCTGTAAGCAGAAGCTCTTCCAGTTAGAAAAGATTACCTCTGGATATCTTGATGGTAATTGGAGATAGCAATTAATATATGTAAATTGTTAATATGATGCTTGGCTTAGAGCTAGCAACCCCACTTACTTGTATGAGATTGTAAAAGTGAATTTCACTTCTGGCTTCATATTCACTTACGCTTTTTCTTTTTAAGCCTAAACTGTGCCTTTTTTTCTTCCAGGCTCCTACCACTGCACTGCTGGTGTTAGAGACCCTTAAAATGTCTGTTTAAATATCTTTCTAAAGGAGTGTGTGGGGATCGCTTGGTGAGCTTCAATCCTAATTAGAAACCTATCTAACCTCTTTTAAAGATGGGGGAAAGACTAAGATATAGAAACATCGTTGGAGAGAGTATGCCTCTACATATCCCTTAGTTGTTGCTGGATATCTCCAACACCAGCTGGGCTCTTGACACAAATAGTCAAGACTTCCCAAGATATTGATATGCTGTGATGGCTCATGGGACTTGTGACTGGTAATGAGATACAGAAGCCTTCACCTGCAGGTCACTAGTCAAAGTCTAGGGCACTCTAGTTGTGCCTGCCAGATGGCTAGCTTTTGTTTCTCAGTAAGCTACAGAATGATGAATCTAGCAAAAGCCCTATTTTATCCAGCAAATCACAGGAAGAATGCCAAGGATCCTGTTTTATGAACACTAGTCACCTTTCAGAGTTTTTTAAATGTAGTTCCTTGAGCTGAATTGGAAAAATCTGTAATTAATGTAATGTTTCTGCTGTGGCATCGCTAACTAGACAAACTTGGATCTGCAATCTTGTTAACGTTTGCCTTTTTGTAGAAAAGCTGATTGGTTTTAGTTCTGTTTTTGCTGATTCTTACAGTGCTGGAATTCAGTGCAAATACTTGAATAAAGCTGAGCTGTTTCCAGTATCAATTACATCTTGTCTTGAACACGAAAGTCCATTTAAATGTCATTTAATAAACAAAGCTTGAAGAATGTGTGGCCCTTGGACATCTGATGGATCAAATTAAGGTTTAGCAATGTGTGGATTTGTGGGAGTGACTTTACTAGTGGTTTTAGGCCCAAGATGAGTGGAGCCAGGCTTCCTTCTTGAGTTTCCACAACATCCGTTAGGCTGTGTCTGTGTTCTGCAGGAACAGGAAATTCTGAGGCTGTGGAATGACTCAGAAAAATTGTAATAATATTTTATTAGATGCTGGCCTAGAGGGGAAGAATCCAAGATGAAGGGGGGGTCGTGTGCCAAAATGGTTATTTTGCAAGAGCGCGGGTAACTTGCATGGACTCTTCTCTGCATTCGAGCAATTTCCCCAAGTGATGCGCGCAGTGGTTTTGTCCACTTCTGTAATGATGTAAGTTGTGTTAAAAAGCAACAATCAGGTCTTAAGGGTTCACGTGCAATTAAAATATTTGCTTTCCTGTTTGGATGTGGTTTTTGATTAAAAACGACTCTAGTCATATGTATGTTCACATACCTGCATGTTATAGGCACAAACTCAAAAGACAAGTGGATCTGAATGCCGCCTTTGCTAATCTTTTGAAGCTCGCTTCATCTTCCTTCTGGTTCTTTAAGGAAAAAATGTGTTTCATCTTTAACTCTGCTGCATTTAGCGTAGTTTTCCAGTGTGTAAAGTTCCTGTGGATGTCAGTACCCGCTAACCTCTGAATAAACATGGAAAAAGACTATTTCCAAAGGCAGAACCTTTGACTAGCAATATTGCTGTTTCAGTTATAAACACGATTCATTTCAGTTGAGGCTGTAGAAAAGAACAACTGTAGTGTACTCAAGTTGAGTGGCTAGTAAGCCAAAATATTAACTGTCCTGAATATGTAAGGTGCAGAATTTGACGCAATTCTGCCAGCATGGTCAGAGCAAAGATGGGGAGTGCGTATAAGACATGAAGAGCTGAAGTACTGTTCTTGTTTCCTCTGAACTTTTTTAGATGTTTGCTTAATCATATTTTAAAAAAATAATTCAGAAACAATTGTTCAGTTGATAATAAGTTCCTTTAACCAAAAAGTGAGTCAGGAAGGAAAGATGATTAGGTTAGCTTCTCCAAAAAGTGTACAGTTTCGACTTTGGCACAAGTGATTATTTGTCTTGATAGCAGAGCAGTTGACTTAATTAAAACACTGTCCACATACCTGGCTTGCTCTGATGGAGAATACTGTTACACGAGACAACAGAATCCTTGTTCAACATGCGGGAGGGTATGCTTAACTCACTTCTCATTCAGTTTTTCTTTCCTCTGTACTACACGTTCATTGTATATCTCCTTGGAAAAAAAAAAAATCCCACAGACACAGTGCCGTGTTGCATGGTATGTGCTTCTGAATGATGCTCCTGTTCAGTTCCAGGCTGAACAGCTGAGTCTGGACCCCCAGAGATTCTTCTTTTTTTTTTTTTTTTCTTTTCTAATTTACATTGAGGGTGGTCTTGCTCCATGACTATACATGCAGCCACCATAATAGATGATTGAGTGCTTATTTGTGGAAACATGGGTGCCTTAGGGTCTAGAGTATGTTGTGGACCTGAATAAATTAATGATGGCCTTTAACTAAAGATACAAGGTTAAGATTGTAGTCTGCATTTGACCTTCCACTGCTTAGAGTGGGAAAAACTTGTGTCAAAGTAAAGGTGGGAGCCCAGTCTTTGCTTATGAAACAATCCTCATAGCTTCGATGTTTTCATCGCAGTGGCACTTATTTATAGTGCAGTGATGAATTGAACAAAGTCACTGCTTTGGCATTTCAGTATTTGGCCTGGGGATGTGGGTTAATTCTTGCATTTCTAAATTTAAGTCAAAGTTCCCTATATAATGACTGTTGGAGACATGCGGTCAGGCACCTAAGTGTGTTTTGGCTTTTCAGTTAACATAGAACAAGCTAGTGAGAAAAGTTAACAATGCAAATCCAGTGTTGCAGACTGGAAACTCAGAGGACCGATTGCTCATCTAAGCAGAGTTGTCTTTGCCAGGGTCAGACAATTTGGATGTTTTCTTGCTAAATATAAACTGAATTCTACAAGAGTCTGAATGTGCACAAAAGTAATTTAAATGCTTTAGGAAGGTTCAATACTTGACACGGAGAAGAATTTAAGGAAAGGTATATGCATAGTGTAAAGTAATTGCTCAGTGCTTACATTGCAGTAGCTAGCTTAGCCTGGCTGTGCCAAGTATTTTATCATTGCATGTTCTAAAATGTGAAGGACCTAAATTCAGAAGGAATCAAAGTCTTGTGAACATGTAGCTGAAGTGTTTAAAGCTGCAAATTACCTTGTTCAAATTACTGCATTTGCCTTGTAAGCAGCTTCCTAGTGTAGAAGAGGAAGACCAGGATGCGTAAATCTTCTACATCCATTCTTAGAAAGGAAGTACAGCAGCTGTTGAAAGTTGGTGTAAAATGATACCAAAATGATTCTTTTGGGGTAACTGTGCCACACTTGGATGTTTTTTATGATAATTAGAATTACACGAGTAGTTCCATCAGCTGGAATATTTCTGTTCTTTTTATAAACACTGTTGAAATTTTCTAATACTTCCAAAGTAGATGAGTGGGTTTTCTTCCCTATTTTATTCTGAAAGAAGGAGAAGGAGAGAAGAATGTATTGCCTGAAGGCCTGTAGAGTGTCTGTACCAAAGAGACAATGGGTATATAACATGCTATTACAATAGACTATTATAATATAGTGTAATGTTCTAGTAAGTATATGATACAATGCATTCACTGTTACGGCTGTAAGACTAGCCACACCTCTTCAAAATTGGAAAAGTGACCAAGTTTATGAATATCTGTGTGTGTTACCGAATCATCCAGAGGTAAGTTTAGTTCACCATTACTATATGGAAATTAGATTGCATCTTAAAAACAGTGTGTTATGAGTTCCTTCTAGTCAATAAGAGATTGTGCTCTCCCACTGAGCAGTATAGAAACACAACGCGAGTTGTGCTATTTTTAAAAGAACGTTAAATCTAGAAGTTATTTGTGTGGCTTTTTGTAAGGGTTGTAAATTCAGGTGGTTCTTAGGAGCTTTTCTGCAGGGGAATTGACTCTGTCTTGAGTTTGGGGGTTCTTTTGAAAATGCTTTGTATGTGTATTCGAGTTTGAAGAATTGTACAGCGAGACCTCTCGTGCTCCCTTACTGCACGTGTGGCATAGGGCTTTTCCCAAAGAAATGAAATAGAAACAGAGTCTGGGAAAAAAGCCACTTTTCTCTAAATTGTGTTTTCATCACTACTACTCATTCTAAACACACGTCAGAGTGAGGAGTCTGTTCCTAGACGGTTATCTCTCTGCTGATGGGCAGCTGGCCAAGGAGCAGCCGAGGAGGAGGAATATGTTCAGCTGGTCACTCTTAGGAACAACATGGAGCATAGCTCTTAATGATGAGGTGCTTTGGGTCTTGTTGTGCGTGCATCTGAAATTGAAGCCGTCATCTCAAGTTGCTCTCCACCTGAAGAGTCAGCCTAAAATTAATAGCTAGTGGAGAAGTGAAGGAAGAGACAAAGTGGAACCAGATGGGCTCACGAACGCAGATACATCATTTCACTTAGCTTGTGCCATGACACTGCTGATTTGTATCAGCTCCGTGGAGTATTAGGGTTGTCTGTTTTCAGGAAAAGTCAAGATTTTCCTAAAAGCTGCTTGTTTCCTGCCCACTTCTGTTTACTCAGTGAATGCGTAATGGTTTTGAGGTTGCTTCAGCCAGGTCTCCAAATATCAGATGATGAACTCCTATGAGAAGCATCTAGCTTTATATGAAAACTTAACTGCCCTGCTCTTTAATCTGGGCTTTTCAGTTATCACTCGTTACCACATTACAGAGTATATAGACCAAAGTTGAAAAACTCAAACTAGTGCTTCAGCTTTTTCAGCACTGACGGTAACTTTACCAACCGTTTCTTGGTTTTCCTCTTATTTTTTGGGTGTTTATGGGGTGATTGTGTGGGTTAGGTGTTACATCTCTTGCTAGCCCCATCTTGTGTTGTCCTTTGGCCTTTTGGTTTGGGGTGGTTTTTTTTGTCTTTTGCGGTTATGTTGTTTTATATTTGTCCCTGCTTTCTTTAACTAATATCCTCTGTGTGTTATTGCCTTGTACTTGGGATTAGGAGTGTTTTCATTTCAGGCAGTTTGATCTCTTATGTCACATCTAGTGCATTAAAATAGTTTGTGCTTATGCTTTTGGGAGCTGTTGTACCCCTAATTTGTTTTTTCTCTTCTAGGCTTCTTTCCTTTGAAATTATACTAACCAGTTCACTGAATCAATGACTTGAAGAGAAGAAAGCACATTTCCGTATTTTCTTTATGCCTCACACCCTCCCTTTTTCAGTTCTTATGAGTTGTGAATTCATCACTTCATGATTAATTTTACCCTCAATTGCCTTTTGTCTTCATGTTCTCAATCAGGTTTTCATCTCTACAATGTAGAATGGAACACAGAAGACATTCCATAATAGTTATTTCTCTTATCTTCTGTATTAGCGTGTTGTCACCAATATATTCAAAAAGTTACCAATTGTCCCATATCCTGTTGTGTTCCCAACTTTCTGTTGGGAAAGGGCGTTTTACTTTAGTCCCTTTCCCTTGCAGCGAAATCTGGAACACTCTTCCGGAGGGAAACGCACAATACACTAATTGTTTAATAATAGCTCCAGGAATGATTTGGTGATCGTCCCTCAGATGGACTGGGGCACACTGTTGCACATGTCCTGAAGTATGTACGGGGGGGATGGAGTTCCTGGAGGAAACTGCTAGCGTGGCCAAAGCCTGCGGTATAGGAATATTGATATTGATAACGGGGCTGCCATCAGCTCCAGAGCAAGAGGCCACGAGATGGAATTTGCCTGATTTGCTTGTGCTTGAATTCCTGCTAACTTCAGGCTGCAAGTTGTCGTCTTGTCTCTTTCCAGTACATCAAAGCCTCTCTGCCACGTTAAAAGCAGATCTTGTTGTCTTTCTCCACGTAAAGGGCAGGGAGACAGCTGGGGTTATGAAGCCCTTAAGAGCTACCTGTGTAGGAGATGTGTTTGATTTTATATGTGCATGCACACAGACAGGCACGTATTTTTATTAGCCAACATGGTAATGTTTGGCCAGCTGCCTGGAAACTATTCTAAACTCTACCCAGAGTGGGAGCTTGTGAAAAATACGCTGTAGTGTATGGATGGCGTATTCTTTTAGCAGCTCCCTCGTTTCTACTCCATTATAAATATTTACCTTTATTCATCAGTCCTCGACAATCACTTTATTGGCCGTCTTTGGCAAGAAGCTAATGTTGAGAATGTATATATTAAGTGTAGTGGACCACACTAGTGGTTAGGTAATTAAATGTGAAATTATTGGAGGTGGGAGCATAGGATTGTGTTGTAACTTAAGTGCAGCTTGCTTTTTTTTTTTTAAAGGGTTTCTGGCTTTAGGACAGATCGGGGCTATTAATAACAAAATCTGTTCTTAGGAATGCCAGCTTCTTTTAACCTTAATGTGTTACCCTCTCTTCCCTCCCTATTGTTTTTCTCCAAATCATCAGGTCCCAAGCCTCTGCGAAGATCTCCTCTCCTCTGTTGATCAGCCGTTGAAGATTGCACGAGATAAGGTGGTAGGAAAAGACTATCTATTGTGTGACTACAACAGAGATGGAGACTCATATAGGTGAGTTCATATCCAAAGCAAGGAACTAACTGGTTTACTTGTAAATGAGAGCTGCGTGCAATTATTGCAGTCCCTTCTCTCTTGTTTTTAGCCAGAAAAAGAAATTTAATGACATTAAACTCGCCTTGGCGACGAAGCTGGGACTGTTTCAAATCCTCTTCTCTTTAAGGCATTGAGTATGGAAGTTCTTAGTATTTTCATAATGAGAGGACATAAACATCTTCATCTCCAGTCCACTGTAGAGTGCTTCAGTTTCTAATATCGTGGTTGTACAGCTGCTGATCCGGCGACCTTTGCAAGACAGGTCCCTGTGGTGGGTTGACCCTGGCTGGAGGCTGGGTGCCCCCCAAAGCCGCTCTATCACTGCCCTCCTCGACTGGGCAGGGGAGAGAAAATATAACAAAAGGCTGGGAGTTGAGGTAAGGACAGGGAGAGATCACTCATCAGTTTCCGTCACAGGTGAAACAGACTTGACTTGGGGTGAGCTAATTTATTACCAATCAAATCGGAGTAGGATAATGACAAATAAAAACTAAATCTCAAACACCTTCCCCCCCACCCTTCCTTTCTTCCTGGGCTTAACTTTACTCCTAACCTTCTCTGCCTCCTCCTTGCCAGTGTCACCGGGAATGAGGTTGGGGTCAGTTCATCACCCGCCGTCTCTGCCGCTCCTTCCTCCTCAGGGGGAGGACTCCTCACCCTCTGCCCCTGCTCCAGCCTGGGTGCCTTCCACAGCGTGCAGTCCTTCAGGAGCAGGCTGTTCCAGCTTGGGCTCCTCTCCCCACGGGGCCACAGGCCCTGCCAGGAGCCTGCTCCCTGGCCTCCTTCGGGCATCCCCCTGCTCCGGCGTGGGGTCCTCCCCGGGCTGCAGGTGGGGATCTGCTCCAGTGTGGGCTGCCGGGGGACAGCCGGCCTCACTGTGGGCTGCACCAAGGGCTGCAGCACCTCCTCCTCCTGCTGCACTCACCGTGGGACTGCGGGGCTGCTCCTGCCACACATTCTCACTCCTCTGTTCAGCTGCAATTGCTGTTGTGCAGTAACTTTTTCCCTGTCTTAAATATGTTATCCCTGAGGTGCTACCCCTGTGGCTGATGGGCTGGGCCTTGACCAGCGGTGGGTCCGTCTCACAGAAGCCACCTCTGTAGCCCTCCGCTACCAAAACCTGGCCATGCAAACCCAATAGAGTTCCCATTGTCTCCAGAGCAAGATGTGTTTTATCCTAGAAACCACAGTGTTTCTGCACGTTTTCTTTACTGTGATTTGCAGGCATTCACTGAAGCCTAAAATGTGATGTTGTCATCTTGTTAAAGGGGTGACTAGCATATTTCTCTTGGGCTTTCTATAGTATAGTTGTATCTTGGAGAATTAAAAACAGTCGTGTCTCTAGAAGAAATGACTCTGATGGCCTTGATACGAAATTAAACCATCTATTGTTGCACGGTTGTAAAATCTTTGGAATGGATAACAACAGAAAAGAGATGATGCAAGCAGTCGGTTTAAACAAAATCATCTTCTGCTTGTACAAAACAGGGTGGACTTGCCAGCTGGGAAAAGCTTTCACTTGGGTTTTGCAAGGGATTGAGTCTGACTTTGGACATGCAATGTCATTAGTTCTGTATGAAAATCTTAACCCAGGTTTTTAGCAAAGAAAGAAATCCCTCTCTACCAAAATAGATAATTTATTCTGGGGACTGTAGACAAAAACAGTGAAAATAGTTGAACAAAATAAGCTGTATGTAATTATAATATAATGAATTTTGAAGTAGAAGGGGCTTAATACTGGAATAGTACAATGAGTTTTCAGTATTTTGGCTGCCACTTTGAACGCAGTCTCTTTTAATGTTTTTATTCCATACCTTGCTATTAGGATGATTACAGTTGAGCGACTGTAATCACTCAACTAATTGTTGAGTGATTTCTCCCTCCCTTTTTTTTTTTCATTTTCTGAGTTTTCCTAATTGCTGAAGTGACAGCGGCATAGTTCCAAATATTTAATTAAGAATCACAAAGCTTATAGTGCAGAAACCTTTGTGAATATTGCATCACCTAGCTTTTATTCTTCTCTGTTAACAAAGAGTGCGAGGCTGTGAAGTAATGACCACCATTCATCTTCTGTCCCGAGTTAACAGCTCAGCCACTCTGTTTCTGGTTATGATTATAAGGGTTACATCTCTGGCTCTCCTTGTAGCCTCAGTGTAATAGCTTATGTTTTTAGTGCTAACGATTGGAACTGATCTACACCAAGAATCTGACTTTGCTTTTTGTGCAGATTTGCAGTAGTGTTTTACATTCATCTGGGCAGAGCGTTTCAAGAATTCTATTTCAAAGTGGAATTCCAGAAAATATTTTAACAATTTTTTTTTTTTTCCTTTGGCTCAGGCCATCATTGCAGAAGCAGGTAAGCTTATAAAGCATTCTGGAGTAGAGTTCTGTATCTTCTGCCCTCCACAAGATGTACTCACGCAGCTGCATCCTCTCTGGCAGATGCAAGAGAAGGGATTACGTCCTGTATTTCTTGTGGGTCTTTCAAGAGATGCTTTCTCACTGAAGTTGTGATATGTTTCTTGCAGTCCCCTTGCATCCTATTCAGGCTGTTGACATGAGCATCTATCACCAGAGGCACAGGAAACTTGAAAAGGCACTTGTTAAACAGTATTGTGACATGCTGCAATAACTACTAACACTTGCTCCCCCCCGCGCCCCCCCTGTTTAATCAGTGCATGTGGCAACCGTTTCTTTAAGGTTAGCTTCATGCTTGCCTCTGAAATTCACTCACTTTCTTTCTTTCTGAAAAGATATTTAAATAGTTACAAGGAGGCAGGAGGATTTAGGTTTTTTTTTTAAATCACTTTGAAATTTTCAGGACTTATTAAGTAATGGGGTTTCAGAAGAGCTGTTTCATTTGTTCATATAGAATAGGCATAATGTATTAATTGCTGGCATTAAAGAATGCTGTTCTTTAAGGCTTTTGATTCAGGCGTTCTGGATTGAAGTGATTCTTCCTTCTGGAATTGATTGGTCTCAGCTCTGTTTCGTGAAGTAAATTCTTTCTTTGAGCACAAAGCAAGAGCCTTTGAAAACCAAGCAACACTAACATGTGCATGTGTTAATCCCATTCTGTGCCTGTGTTCAGACACTGTTATTCATACCTCATAAAATCTGACGTTGTTACTGGGAAGTGGCTCTTACACTAATTTAATCAATTAGGCCAAAATCTAGGAGGAGTTTACTGTGCTTTTTAAAAGCTTTTGATATTTTCACAAAGATTTTTCAGAACCACATGCTCGATTAGAAGTCCCAAGAAATATTGTTCCGTGCCTGCAACATGCTACATCCCCAATTACTGCGCGCTTCAAACTAAACACCGGTTCCTTACTGGAGAGGTTGCTAATTGCATTTCTTTTAATACTAATCCAAGGATTTCAAAGCATTCTGCGGACAGCTGAGCCTCATGCTACTTCGGCAGGAGAGGAGGAGCTAGGTAGTCAGACTTTCTCACTAGGAATCGAGTTTTTTAGGGTTTTTTTGAGTAGCTATACAATTTGACTGGGAATTAGCTTTGGAAAAAAAAAGCTCCTGTGGGATATTTGGCCATTCAGGTGGTGATAACTACCAGTTTCATGGGGCAGGACACAGGAAAATGAATATCCTAATGCTTAGCCTGTCACAGTTTACTCCTTCCTCATATTTAGACAGACTTGATTTTCTCCATGTCAAACATGGATCGGACCAGAAGGGAGATTTCTGGAGTCTCTCTTGATCTTCATAAATAGATAATTTTCAGTTTCTTCATATTATCGCACTGCTGCTTGTGGAAGCAGCCTTTCATGCACCTAATCTTGCAGGCATTTCTGCAAGTGCTCCTGTGATAACCAAGGTTTGTGGAGGATATCAAACAGCCGTGGAATCCACATTGTGAAGGCAGAACTTCTATTAATTTTTTTTATATGACTTCAAGGTCCCTGACTTTGTCCATACATTTCCACTCTGAGTATGTTTGATCGCTATTAAATGGAATCCTTATGGGGGATTTGGTGCCAACAACACTGAAACCTGTTAGCTGAAAGAAAAAACATTCTCTTTTAGGGAAATTGGAGGCTGACTTTTGAAATCTAAGTGCTTGTCCGTCTGTCTTTCTTCAAATAGCCTCCATTTAAGTTTTTAAATGTGTTGTGAGTACACTTCCACAAAAAGAAAAAAATACGGGGTTGTGTTATGAGTTTTTTTTTCGGTGAAGTCACTGCTGGCTCCAACCGTAATGGGTTGAAAATGCCACAATCTGCTAGCTAGAAGAATCTTTATTACTAGGCTTCCCTTAAATCCCATTTCTGCAGCCTGCAGAAGAGAACTAATGTTTACAGCTAAAGTATCTTCACCGTGGCTTTTGCGTGAGTTCTCTGCTCACTGATTTCCTTGCACATGATAGAGAAGCATAGTGTTCTGAGTTTATGGAAAACTTTTTTTTTTGAATCAGCCTTTTAAAATTTAGAGAAAGAAAAGGCAAGCGCATCCTAACAAATGCTGCTGATTAGGTAGTGGTACACTTCAGCATTGCCTGGCATACGAACCCTGGCTTTGCTTTTGCAGACTTTGAGAGCAAGGTCAGTGCTCTGTCTGCCTGAACTTCTCTGGTGTCATTTGGTTTTGTGTGTAGTGCCTGATGGGTGTAGGTGTGCCATTTGGGAACCCCACAGATAGCACCGGTGGTGATTTTTGTGCAAATCTCTTCCAGATTTCAGAGAGCTGCTAGGTAAAGGAGCACTACTGTAGCTGTCAACTCTTCTCCAAAGCAACTGAGTTTTAAGCAACTGTTTTAAAATGAGAACCACCACCTGAAAAACATTGCTCCGGGTGGATGTGACATAATGATTTAGCTTTTCTTAGCTTTTCCTCACCTTTTGAGTCAGATGTAGTAGGGAGGAGGGAAGTGTTGTGGAAGCACAAAGCCAGAGCGAAACAGAGCCTTTGTACTTTGCATTAAACAGATGGCAAAACTAGATGCCTTTCTGAGAAATGAATAACAAATGGCTACTGAGGAAAAAGCCCGTACGTATGGACTGCATTAAGACCTGGTGCTAGTAGGCTGGAGTATTTTCAAAAGTGAGTAGGTAAAGGGTAGAGGCACCTTTCTTTAAACTAGTAGTGGGGTATGTAGGTTGGTTATTCCAAGGGGAAATGAAAAGGAGAATGCAGTTTTACAGAATGGGAATTATAAAAGTCTCAAGCAGATGGGCAAAGGGTTCATTAATCTTTTAATACCAAATCTTTCATTAAGAGCACAATCTCTTCCACACCTGCAGAAATCGTAAAACCTGCAGCTTTACAAACCCTGTTAAATCCTTCAAACTGTTCAAGTGTTTTCCTAATGTTATGCTAAAAGTAGAGTTTATTTCAAAGCAAAATAGTGGAGGAGAATTTGGACCTTAATTGTAGACAGCAGCGTTTGGCTCAAATACTGTCAGATCCCAAATAAACTACACAATCTATTTGTATTTGCATGAAAATAATCTTAAATATCTAATGTGCAACAGCTGAGGCTTCATTTTTGAATATTTGAGAAGGAACTGATCCAATCCCAATCATGATTATTTATATAGTAGAAACCTGAAGACAGGGAGTGTTGCCCAGGTACTTGGTACACTCCCTGACTCCAGGGAGTCAGCGTCCCCTTTTTGTCAGTGTTTGAAATGACTGTTGAGGGTGAAATTCTTACAGAATGATTGCTCTCCGTACCTTTTGGGTGGTTTTTTTCTGGTTTTGTGTTTTGTTCTGGTTTTTTGTTGTTGTTTGGTTTTTTTGGTTTTTTTTGGAAGTTCAGCATCTGTGGATCAGGTCAGACCCACCGATCTCAAAGCTTTCAGCGTTTGTCTCTGTTGTCTAACTGTGTCCGTTTTCCTTGTCTCGTTGGCAGATCACCATGGAGTAACAAATACGATCCTCCCCTGGAAGACGGTGCCATGCCATCTGCTCGCCTGCGGAAGCTGGAGGTGGAAGCCAACAATGCCTTTGACCAGTACAGAGACTTGTATGTCAGTTCTACCGTACAGAGCCCTCTGCTTTCTTTGTTTCCTTCAGCAGGCATGCCATACACGCAATGAGTCTAAAACGTGGTCGCTAGCTGCCTCTGAGAGTGGCATACCAAGTTAGAGCAGAGGAAGAAGGGTAGGCAGCCGCTGATCTGCTGTTGGGAAGCATATCTGCTGTGATTTCACGATACAAAAACATGATCAAATTTGTCGGCTGATGCTAAAGGCAGATGCTGAGGTGCTTTCTTGCCTTCCTCTCCCCTTTAACAGATTAATGGCGTCTTTGTCCTGAAGTGACCTGTGTTCTCTTTGATCTTGACTAAGTTCAGTCTTAAACCATCTGCTTTTTCCATTCCCTCAAGACTATACTCTCTCAAAATATCTATATATAAAACAGCAACTTTCATATCTTCCAGTAAAATGACAGGCACTAGTATACTGAAATGCAGCAGTTGTATGGGTATTAATGTACTTCTGCTGCAAGGGTCATTCTGGGATGCTTGTTTCAGGCCCTGTCTTGTTAAAGAGGTGTAAAGCAAAGGAATTGATAGGGCACGTGTAAGATAAATGCAGATTAGGCAGTGTCTTTTTTAAAGCAGCAATAGGAAACTGTCCAGGTGACTTTGTCAGTTGAACAGTTTTTCTGAAAGGTGGAACTGCGCTGGTCTTGCATTGCAGTCACATCTGAGGTCTTGAGATGTGATCAGGTTTAGCTGTTGTTTTTATAGATTGTGGTCTCCTAAGCAGTGATGGGGTGGAAATAGTTAATGCTAAATCTAAAAAGTAGCTGTGTGTTGCAAAACAAATGAACTTACTGCTTTATCCAGTAAGGGGATGTTTTCGTATTGGAGATGCCTAATGACCATGAAAAAGGTGAACAAACTTCATTGCTTCTTCATGTTGCCCGAAAGTGGAGATAAAAGACATCCTTAAATGTAGTCCGTCATGTGTCACTGTACTATTACAATGCTAACAAAAGCAGGTTAAAAAGTGCTTTTCTTGCTAGATGTGGCTTGATGTAAATGTAGACTGTCCAAATGTGTAATCTTCACATTTTTGTTGCAGGTATCAAATTTTTACTTATTTTCATGCATTATTTTCATAGATATCCAACTTCTCTTGTAAGTAACGGTTGTTATTGGTATCTGAACTTAGTGGAAGAAAGGAATTTTGCGTATGCAGCAAAGAGAGGTTTGCAGTTAGTCCCCAGGTGCAGAACAGACCAGGACCAACAGGATTTTTAATATACTAAGATGAAAACGAGTAGGTTTATGGAGCCAAGGTTGTCTTTTTAAATCCCTCTCTGATCAGATGACTGTGGCTGGATACAATAACTTCTTTAAAAAGGTTTCATCTGCTAGAAGGAAAGCCTGGTACAGGTTACTCTCAGACTTAGGTGAATCTGCTCAACCCTGTTCAGCATGCGGTACAACAGTAGTCGTAATATATTGTATGGAAGTAAAAGGCGAGATTGTATTGAATTTCATCTTTCGGTTTCAGTCCAAGTTTTATAGGCGATACATTGTTAGAGAGGATACAGGAGGGATTTCTCACAAAGACTTCATTCTTGTGTCATCAGCCAGAGATGATGGAGGCATTATGACTCGCAATGTAGTCAGACTAGATAAGCGCATCTGTCAGCACAGTGCGCTTTGCACGTTACGATCTCAAAGATGTGTCAGAAAAAGAGGACTCGAGTGGCTTACGTTTTGCTGAGTGGTATAAAAATTGTGGCATTTTTGAAAAGTGTTTGCAAAGTTAGGGAAACTTAACCTGACCATTTGAAGGGTTCCTCATGCGTGAAATTGGAAATGATTTGTACTTTACCTACAACAGAGATTTGGATAGAAACATGCTTTTGTTCTAGTAGTTGGACCCTGCAGTTGCCTTAATAAGACAATTGGATTTTGTATTTTGACAGCAGAAGCTTAATTTTTACTTGGAGATCAGAGCGGGCAAAAATGAGGTGGGGGTGACAAGTGCCAGCTTTTCTTCCTGCTGTTTGCTCCGCTTGCCAACATATGAGGTTGGGAACGACTGTAACAATTACCGGCATAACAGCTGCTGGAGCCATATGGGAGTCTGAAGTGTGGGGAAGGTTGTAGTGGGAACAAGATGGCAATTGCAGTGATGTAATTTCCATGGTCTTCTAGAGCTAGAAACTAATACTGCATACTCACTGTAAAGCCAGAAGTAGGTCTGAGCCACATGATGTCGATTAAAGGTGTCACTGGCCTTCTGGTTTGGTAGCTTGCAGTGCTGGGAAAGGAGTGTACGATGCGTCGGTTCCAGGACAAAGTTATCAGTGTCATTTCAAATTTAAGAGCCAGCGAGGTTTTCCAGCATTGTGAAATATTTCAGGCTCATTTGAAAGCATTGATGTATTAATCAAAAAAGTAAGTAGCATGCTGGCAGTCTTCAGTACTATATCTTTTGTGGAAATTATGGTTTCTGTTAAATGGGAAGATTTATAACGGGTCCACCTTCCAGTAACGGTGTTCATTTTGTAGGCAGTGTGCAAAAAATCTTTCTTGAATTGACCTGCAGAGACTTTCATTGTTCACTCTGAGGTCTGCCCAGCCAGACTGTTCATAGGTGACACCAAGCTAATCGATACTTCACATTACAAACTCTTCCTTGAAAAAAGCGAGTTTAAGTGCAGTGGCTGTTATACCATTAGACCTTCAGCTTGCATTGCAGACTGAGAGGATGAAAATGATGGAGAGAGAAGCCTCAGATCTGACACATCAGGTTCTCATACAGCAGTCCCTTAAGAGGCTGTTCTGTCCCACTCTATGGGGTAGAGAATATTTTTGAACTACACCTCTAACCACAGCTATGCTGTGTTTTATGGGAGAGAGGTAACAGTTAATACAAAAATAATCTTATGTAAGCAATCATTCACAGAGAACACCGGGCCCCAGTGTGCTTGAATTTCCTGGGCTGTTAGACATTTTATTCCTGTAATGAGGTTTCTGCTAGGTTTTCCAAAGCAGTTTGTGGTTGTTTCCAGCCTTCGTGGGCTTAACTGCTGGATCTTGTGTTTGCAGTCACCGAGCCAGTATGGACTGCACATCCCAGAAAGACATTGTGTATCTTAATACCTTGTAAGCACTTATCTCTGAGACGTTGCTCTGCATGGTGCTCGCTTCACTCCCCAGCTTTAAAATACATTTTATACTGGTCATTCCAGCAGGGTGTGGGAAGGGGAGGATGCTTCCTTTCTACAGAAAAATCATTTGAAAGTATGTGCTATTCCCACTCTGCTCTCAGCATATGGTCCAAGCTTCCTCAGGATTATCTCCCATTTCACCTTTACGCACAGTAAGCGATGATATCTCTCAGAGTTCATCTCGGGCGTCTCCCAAGACTTCAGATAGTTCCAGTTTCTCCTTGTGTCAGTCCCATTTGGCCCACATACCATTTCTTTTTAGATTTCTGTTTTAATCAGGTGTGGTAAGTATCCACCTATGTTTAGTGAGTCATTGGCATGTATTTGCCATTTCCCAAGGGGCTGGCACCTGCTAGCGTGGGTGTTTTGAGGGAAACAGCCTGTTATGCATTTGTTAACAATTTGTGTGAAATAATCCATTCAGATTTGCTCGCTGGTGCCTAGTCTTAAATTTTAGTTTTGTCCCCAAAAGCTTACTGGCCAGCACACTGAGGAACTGTAGTGTGAAAACAAGTTTGGAGAAGTCTTGTAGTAGTTGTTTCAAAATTGTGAAAGCTTGAGAAGAACTACTTTGCTGAATCTTCAGTGCCTGTTAACCAGTGCTGAGTTGTTCCCTTTAAGTGTCTGTTGAATGCAAACTACCTTTAAGTATCTCTAGAGTTGCCCACCTTTTATTCCCAGAGGTACATTCATGTCTCTCTGGGTTAAAGAGGAATTATACTAGGTTTTAATTCCCTCTCTATTATGTGTGTTAAACAACAAGTATATTTCTTGGCTATCTGTTTTACCAAAATGCATGTCACTTTCCCAAAAAACAACTGTTTAATTTTGATCTCCTGCTGCCAGGTTTAACTCAGACACTGCCTGAAGCTAATGCCCTGGTATGTTTTTGTTCAGTAGGTTATTATTCCCAGATGGAAGTCTAGTATCTTACAGCGTTCAGTTAAGAGCCTTTGCTCTCTGCTTCCAATATTGTGAAGATAATTTCTTCAAACACATGGTTGTAATTTATTGCCCTTTGCTTGACGTGTGTGTGCGATTGATTGAAATCAAAGCATAATGAGGACCAGGGCATCTGGATAAATCTATCTATTTTAGATTCTGTGTTCCGTTGTTTTGGGTTGGAGATAATCAGTGCTTTAATTAAGTAATCTAATCGCTCTTTGTTGTCTGGAAGAAATAATTTCTGAAGTGATTAAATAGACCTCCCTGGGGAAGGATGCTGCTGTTCTGAATATTTCTACAAACAAGATGAGTTTTGGCAACTTTGGACCAGTTTAGTAAGCTGACATACATTTAGAAAGCTATTTTTTACTTTTCTGTTTCTTGGGTTAAGTTGGGTCTACTGGTGCTTTTGACGAACATCTTTTTTTAAAAAAAAAAAGGTAAAACAGTCATCTTATTCATTCTGCTCCTGAAAATGTTTTTATTGATTAAGGTTTTGAGTTCCCTCAACAGAGTAAGCAATGAAGCCTTTTGAACTTCTGCTTCTATCTGTGTTTTGATGTTGATCCATTTTCAATTTGTTATATTAGAGCTTTGCACAAGGAATTTGGTAGGAGCGGAAGGAGGTCTGGGAGAGGATTGACCTCTAAAATGTCTACGTTGTGTGTAATCCTTTTATTATTGAATTTTGAATTGGAATCCAGTCCAAAATGGAGTTAGTCACTCAAATTTTTGATGGTGTTAGCAGTGCTGAGGATGGCACCCCTGCCAACCAAGCATTTGCAGTACTCTGCAGCATAGATAGTACCTAAACTGAACATCCACCACCTTTCTCTTTTCAGCTCGAGGAGGAAAGGCTACAGTAATTCCCTGTATGCATGTGCCTTCAGCAATATGTAGATTCAGCGACCTTTTACTAGAGAGCTTGAAAGAGCTGCTGGTCAGGTACAGTAGCGAAGTCCCAGTAACAGACAAGCTTATCCTTCAATTTTTAGAGTGCTCAGGCCTGGCTTTTTTGTTTTTTTTTAATTAATGTCTTTAATCTCATTGAACAGCCTTCATTTGCTGAATGTCAAGGATGTCTCATTTTGACTCTGTGGCTTGTTGCCATTGAACTCTTTGCCATTGTCTCTGCTACCAAGTATGTTCAAATGTCCTGTAAGCTGCTCGGTAGCTTCCCCTTTTTAGCTGTTTTTACCTTTTTTTTTTTCCTTAGTTTATTTTGGACTGTGTGCTTGAACCACCTCTGATACTAGCTTTTGTCCACTTGCCTTGATAAGAAAAAATGGCAAACCTCTAATAGTGCTGCCCTTGGACTTTAACTCTTTCAGAGTGCTGCTGTAGTTTGTCATCTAATTTCTCCTTCCATGCCTTTGTCTATCTCTTTACCTGCTCTGGTAGACCATGAGATCCTCTGAGCTGAGTTCATTCCTCTCCAATTTTGAAAATACTTTGTACTTCTCTCAAGGTTTGTAGCAATTGCTGTATTTATCTGTTGGACCAAATTTGCTTTATTTTGTGCGTGGAACAGCACTGATTCTGCCAAGTAAAAAAGAGGAGAGCAGCAGATGTAAGAGGAGCAATTAGTGGTTTTGGCTTTAGCACAGCCTGCCAGTGCCCATGCCCGTAGGTGTGCATGGGGAGCAGTCGCTGAGCTTCGATTCCTGCAGCCTGCAGTGCAACTTTCAACTCACAAAGTGATTAGGCAGCTGTGAGCTCTTTATATAAGCATTCTGTCTGTGTTTAGATGTAAACCTAGTTTGCCTAAACTAAAAACCCATGGAAAGCTTTGAAGTGACTTTATTGCCATTAGCTCACTGTTCCTCATTAATGATTACTAGCCCTTTGTGATGGCTTTCTCTTGGGCATGATAGTTGCTGTGGTTTTCACAGCAAGGGCCCTGCAGATTGAATCCAGATGCATTTGTTATGCATCCTAGCGCTAAGGAAACCTGACTTTCCATCTCACTGCTGGCTAGGGTTTTGCACAATAGGGTGTGACATCAGGATTATGTCATCTGTGAGATTCTTGCCTCCGGGTTAGGCTGATAAGTACAAGATGAAGCCTCGTAAGACAGACCTAAACTGCCAAGATGGTTGCTGCTTTAATGTTCGTGTGCTTTTAAAATTACAACCATGATGTTTTCCCAAGGAAATTGTTTAGATTGTAAGAGTAAACAGAGCAGCATTGGGGTCCTCTTCCTTAACTCGCCCAAGGGCAGCTCAAAACTCAAAACAGAATCAATATTGAAGTTGTTGATATATGTTACACAGATTAGGGCAAACTTAGAAGAGAGGAAAAAATTAAGCGTACTGTCATGCTGTGAAAACTAAATTAGTTACTTTTCATCTGTGGTTTTTTTTTTCTTTCTTTGGGTGCTTCATTTTGGAGCAGCTCTGTACAGACATTCTTATCTTCTGAATCTGATATTTGGCGGAGGAGGAGTTTTTCCCTTGGGTTCCCACGGTTCTCTGAGGTTACATAAAATCTGAACAGTGGAGAGGGAAAGCTTGCGTTAGGAGGTCAGCAGCGAGGATGCAGCACTATCCTCAAACACCACTCCCTGAAGGTTTTAAATCCCTAATAAGAAATTGCCTACACGCTTTCCAAAATGGAGTGACACTGAATTTTAAAATGTCAGTTTATTATGATCTGGAATTTTTGAACTGATTATCTCTAACGATACATGGCTGTGCTTGCACTTACAGAAATTTACCTCGTGCTCTCACAAATGTACAGTGTTTTAATGATGGAAAATTGCAGACAGAGTAACTGAACAAATAGCCATCTTGTCGCATATCTGATATATGCCTATTTGAAGAAAGAAGTATGTCACATGAAATCTGTAGTCTGCACAGACTTTGGCAAACTTAATACATGACACAGAGGACTTCTGCTGCTGTCTTTTCCCCTCCTACCCACATTTGAATTATAGCTGGCAGTCTAAAATGTGTCAGACTGTCGGTGGATGAAGCAGTGGGCTGTCTGTGCAGAGCACGCTGGTCGAACGGATGGGTACGGATGAAAGATTTGTAAGCAGTCGGTGCTTCCTGGTAGTTAATGAACCGGTTACACGTTTGGACGTGTTACAAAGTGACCCATTGTCTTGCCTATTAGGTGGCTAATGGAACTGTTTCCAGGTGACTTCTCAAAAGGGATTTGGTCATTAGTTTCCATCTGCCAAGAGCAATTGGATGGTAAGGAAAATATGAGCAACATAGGGGTTTTTTTGGGGTTTTTTTAAATAATGAAAGGTGCTAGAAAGCACAAAATGGGAGGTTCTGGGAGATTTTTAGCCTTCAGGATCCTATTGTTTGGATAGTGTTTTCCTTCCTTGCAGAGTTCTTGCACTTCACAACTCTTGCTTAGCAAGGAAAATGTGAGCAACATAGGGGGTTTTTTGGTTTTTTTTAAATAATGAAAGGTACTAGAAAGCACAAAATGGGAGGTTCTGGGAGATTTTTAGCCTTCAGGATCCTATTGTTTGGATAGTGTTTTCCTTCCTTGCAGAGTTCTTGCACTTCACAACTCTTGCTTAGCAGTTTGAGTCATCCCACCATGGTCCAGATGTGTGCTTTTAAGTACCACTGGCATTGAAGTTACACATACCTAACTAGATTGGTATGTTTGCTCGAGGGATTTTTGCACCTGTGTATGCTGGAAAGAATTCCTGTAAAATACCTGTACAGAGTCCACAAGCGTACTTTGGGCTGTGTTCATAAACTGTGGTGAAAAACAGCTGGTCTGTGTACACAAACATTTTACCTTCCTCATTTTCAGTATTTAGGTAACATTCTGAAAGTGTTATACAGTTGCACTCCTGGGACCGAAGAAAGAGGGAGAGAGGAACTGTAAATCATCTGTGCTCATGCCGGTGGGAGAAGTGTTACATCCTGGTTAGTTCCTGGTACCAGCCTGTCCTTTTTATTAAAGAACAGGCTCGTGAGCCTCAGTACTAGAAGCTGGATGGAGGACACAGGCAACAAAATAATTTAGAGACAACTCTGATCTCCTGATGTTGTCCTGAAGACTTTTGTTTCCACTCACTCGAGCTGTGAGATTGCAGGTGATTTGAACGAAAACCTTAGCAATGTTTTGGGTTTCGTGGAGGGTGGGTTGCTGCAACTTGCCACTTCCTTCATATTTCTGTTGCTATTTATGTGCTGGTTTGATATGACAGGGTGCAGGCATAGGGGAAAGACTCGGTGAAAATTGTGCCAAGTCACTTGCCATTATGGTCATCTGTTTTAATAATAGTTGAAATGTCTGCTTCCTCACTTAGTCTTTTAGGGAATGTTTTTGGGTTGCTGTTAGACACTAGCTTCTCAGGTTGTGATTTTAGTCATTGTCAGTCTTGTAAAAACATTTGTAGCTGAATGCTCAATATTTTCCTTTGGGGTAAGTTTTTTAAATGACAGGTTTCTTGGAAGTCTGTTGATCTGAATAAATGGAGACATTTTCCTTTATATGCTGAACTTCTGTACCTGGAAGAAATAGCTCTGCAACCTTTAGCGAAAGAAAAGAAAAAATATATTTTGCTGCTTTAAACGGGCCAGTTTGAAACACTGTGGAACTCCTTTGAAGGTCTGCATGGCCAGTCTGAGGTTCCAGGTATTGGTACTTTGGCATCAGGGTTTTGTGGCTTAGTGCTGTGGGAGCCATAAGCCAGAGACACCGGGTGGGTTTTTGTCTCTGGCTCTCAGTTACTGGAAAATACACGAGTGTTTTTATGGATGAGTGATTTGGTTCTGAAGTGTAATTGAAAGTCATACCGTGTTTTTATTGCTGTTTGGTGGAAACTCATTTTCTCGGTATAGGGTCCAGTATTCACTTACGAGGCTTGTGAGAAGCAGAATGCTATCAGGAAAGTTACAGTGCTTTTACTGATCTGTCCTTTAGCAGTAAAACAAAGTGATTAATCTGTCCTCCTTTTTTGAGGTCTACGCTGGAAGCTGGGGGATTTCCTCCCCTATCACATCCCTCTTGAAGTTATGGCTTTGTTCTGGCCACAGTCTCCCTATTTCATGGATAGAGCTCGAGTTCCTTAAACAAGTTTCCATCCTGTGTCTCCACCCGCTTAAACTTCAAACACTTCATAAAGCTTTGGATCACTCTTAGCTTAAATATTTTCTTTTATTCTTGCATTTGTAAAGTAGGTCAGTCTTAAGTGTGACATTTTTTTGTATAAAACAACTTTTTCCAGGAGTTTGGTGGTTGATGAGTAACGGATATAAAACTTAAGTGTTTGATCATGACATTAAAACTGTAATTGATTTTGAGTGAAATGCTATTCTGAATTTTGGAAGGAGAATGAATGATTATGTTGGGCCTTATGCCTTTTAGTCACCTTCCTGGGCAACTTTTATAAAAAGTGATTTTACCAGAGGTGGAAGAACAGTGGCTGTCCTCGGAGAGGACAGGGATATAATTTGGACTAGGTGATCTTTTAAGGTCCCTTCCAATCTAAACCGTTCTGTGATTCTGTGATGTGATTTGGCAGTGTTTTGGTCATTAATAAAGGGACGTGACAAACACAAGACTATGGTTTTTTCATTGTTTTATAACAAACTTTTGTCTGTAGGTAAACCCAGAGTACATCCTGGAGGGATCATTGTCCTTAAGCAGAAGAGGAGCGTAGGTGATCTTTTAAGGTCCCTTCCAATCTAAACCGTTCTGTGATTCTGTGATGTGATTTGGCAGTGTTTTGGTCATTAATAAAGGGACGTGACAAACACAAGACTATGGTTTTTTCATTGTTTTATAACAAACTTTTGTCTGTAGGTAAACCCAGAGTACATCCTGGAGGGATCATTGTCCTTAAGCAGAAGAGGAGCGATTGCTTTGCTTTGAATTGCTGTCCTTTGAAAATGGTTTATACTTTGGGGACGTTTCTGAGGTACCCCAATGTGAATTGGAGATTTCCTCCTACTTCAGACCTCTTGTACATCTCAAAAGCATCTGCTGATTGCTTTGTACTGGGCCTTGGATGCTTTGGGAGAGGACTCAAGCTTCTAAAGAGGACAGATTGCCTTTTATGACTGCTGTTGTGCAGGAGGATAATGTACCACGAGCAGGGGTATCCAGAACAGATGATCAAAGGAAATTTATGTTCGGTCCAGGCGCTATGTAGTGCTTTCAAAGAGTTTTGCTGCAACTACTGCAAGTAACTTTGATGGGTTTGTGCTTTGCTTTGCCCATCTGTTTCTTTAACAGAGACGACACCAGCTTATGCCTTCCAGGATCCTTTTCCAAGCTGGTTACCTCTCCTGCTTGGATTTTAATAAGTGCTGCTTTTTAATCTGTGGTGAAGGGGTTAATTGGAAGTAGTCCAGCCTTCTTGCAGCAAATCCAAGTTCATGAATGTGCATTTAAATTCCTGCCAATCTGTCTGTCATCCCGTTTTCTATTATGTAACAGCCAATTAACCTGTAGCAATTCTTTATTTTTCTTGAAGAAAACAGGTTTCAAGGACTGTTCCCCTCTCCAAACATGACTTTCCTGGGTTTAGATAGCCTTCAGAAATCCCACCTCAGTGCGTTTTAGTTGCTGCATGAGGAAAGGTGAAATCTTATGTATTGAATGAGGAAAGGTGAAATCTTATGTCAATGATATATATTTTCTCTCCATGAAGGAGGAGTGAATTTCTGAAGTGATTATATATTGCTGAAGCACAGAGGAGGCTTTGGCTAATAAATACCCCAGCGTGCCTTGGATTCATAACCGTTCAATCACTGGCATTGTTGTTTGAGTCTCAAGATACTGGATCTGGCTATGGCAAAGCAACTTTATTAAAATAGCATGTTGGTATTTAAAACAATATTAATACTATATTTGATTCATTAAATATACAAAGGCAAGTTAAAGCGTTTCCATGTGTGCAGTGTTAGTTCTGGCGGGAGGTTCTTCAGATGGTTTTATGTGGTTTCAGACAACATTTTAGCACATTCTTAAAATACCCACAAAAGCCTTTATGTAAAATCTCATAAAGGTGAACCACATAAAAATTATTTTTTTCCTGTTTCATGTCACTAGGATCAAAGTACAGTAGGTAAGAATAAATTTCCAAAAACCTTGTTTCGATCCCTCTCTTAATTAATGTTTCATGCTCATAGCAAGCTCATAAAGTGGATAATGGGGAAACTGTCTGTACACATTGTAATATTCTCAGTGGCTGCCAGTTCATTTTGAGTGAATTCACATATTCTATATATGCATGTTTCTTTTTTTAAGCAAGCTTGGTCTGGAAATGGACAATAGCTTCTGCTCTCTGGCCTTTGATTCACGCTGCCCTTTTGTCAAAGGACGGGTCACTTAGATTGGAACTGAGGTTCGCTGCGGGACTGAAATTCCCATTAACTGCATTAACCAAAATCCATTTGTGAATTCCCCAGGGGATATAAAAAGGGTGTTTGTTGGTTTGTTAGGTTTAAATTGCCTGCTGGAAGTCTGGCTTTAGCGTGCCTGTGGAGCAAAGGGCTTTCCTTTTTTAACGGTGTATTATCAGTGGCTTGACAAACGTCGTAGGACAGTGCTGTGTATGTTGGTTACTTAAATGCCTAGGCTAGGCTTGGTGATGAGTAGCAGCAGTCACCCATTATAAATAAAATGATGTAGTGAGTTAATATGAAGTCGTATACCCCGCCTGGGGTCAGCATTGTTTTTGATACAGACTTGGATCCATGCAATTAAAAAGAATTGGGGCTCTTTTGGGGACTCTGCCTTCTGGAAACAGTGTACTAGACTGATCTGTAAGTCCAGAGAATATGTTGAAAGCTACCTATGTTGTTTGCATTAACTTCCCAATAGCTTTTCTCCTGACTCGTAGAAAGGATCGGACAGTGTTCTTGCATCTGCAGTACTTCAAGCTAATACATAAAGTCCAAAATGCACAGTAAATCAAATCTTAAGTGCCATTAACAACTGTTAGGTTCATGTTTAGAAAGGAGGGGAGCATGAAGGTGGGAGGATTCAACAAGTTTTTCGTGTTGGCGATGAGTGATACTTTCCTTTCTTGCAGAAGAGGAGAAACATGCAGTCACTTGCAGGACTATGTGATCGTCTCGCTCGTGACAGTAAGAGGCAGGAACACAGGAGGGGTTTAATCTGTGTGAGTGAATCTCAGCTTAGCCGCTGGGAACTGTCAATCAGAGCAGCTCCTCTTGTCTCTGGATGATGAGTTTTTGCTCTCCTCCAGAAATGAATTCTCAGGTGTTTTGTCTGCTGTATGTATATACTTGCAGAAGAGCAGTATGTGCTCGGAACAGAACAGAAATGTCTGACTAGTAAAATTTTTTGTCACTGATCTTCTGGCTGAAGTTGCCTCCTCCTTTCCTTAGCTCCTTTGTCACTGATCTTCTGGCTCAGCTGAAGTTGCCTCCTCCTTTCCTTAGCTCTTCACAGGAGATGGAGATTCTGTGGAGCATGACTTCATCGCCGAGGTCTGAGAGTTGTGCACCATGAAAGACTGTTCCCTTTTGCTCGATACTCCTTATGTCTGTTTGGTAACTTGAGAATGGAAACAGTTGGTAAAATGCTATGGGTTACAGTTCCGGTTTTCTAGAAGCCGAAATTGCTTCTGGTACATCTTTCTTCCTACAGTGTTGGGTTGTTTACCGGTATTTTAAAGCACGTCTTCCATCTGGCACATGAGGAGCCTAGCACTAGTGTTATAAAGGAGGAGCGGGGTTCTGCAGATGTCATTGCTCTCTTAGTTTTTTTTTTTAAAGTATTCTTTTTGCTACTGGAAGCCTGCGATTTAGGCAGTCTAGCTTGCTTTCTATTGTATACAGTATCTGAACCTGGAATAATACGTAAACCTCAACAGCATCCCTTCATTTCTAAGAACCTTGGTTTCACTTCAGCTTTATTTGCAATAAATCAGTAAGTCAGCTTCACACAAACTTTGGAGACAGCAGCATAAAGCTACTTACTTGCTCCCTTTTGTCTTAATTAGTGGACTTTGTTGTAAAGAACTTCCAGACTTTCCCAATAGTGAGAGAAGGGCGGGGGGGGGAGAACAAACTGTAAAATAAAGCCGTACTCTTGGCCTACTTTGTAGCTTGTGCTTTTACCAGCTGTTATAGTTAATTGGAATCAGAGGAATTGTTTGCTCAAGTACTGTAGAAATCTGTAACTAGATCTGTTTCTTACTAGACTTTTATTCTCCTTTAGAGAAATGTACAGGTTTTTTGTAATTAAAGTCTCTGTATTATAAAATTATTTACACTGTGTTGTTTCTAGGTGTGTAACTGATGAGAGCGTGCTGTCTTAAAAAGAGACTCTTTTTACTAGGATATCGAGATTCTGCTTATTTAAGATTATTACTGATATCTGACTCTGGCTTGGATCCCGCTTACTTTTAACGTGCCTATTGAATTGCGTCCTGCAGGTATTTTGAAGGTGGAGTCTCCTCTGTCTACCTCTGGGATCTGGATCATGGTTTTGCCGGGGTGATCCTCATTAAGAAAGCTGGAGATGGATCAAAGAAGATTAAGGGATGCTGGGATTCCATCCACGTGGTGGAGGTTCAGGTACAGCCTCTGGGGCAGCCGATATACCTAAGTGAAAACAAAACCCAGTTAATTCCAGACAATTAACGAGCACAGGTGTTCCACTGAACAATGCAATATTGTGTTAGGGGCTGTAAACTTCTTTCCCCTGTTAATTTTTGAAAATTCCCTGAAGCAATTTGGATAGAGATAAGTCAGGACTGTAATCAAAAAGAATCCCAGAAGAATTGAAAGTATGTTATTTTCTGTGCATGTGATCCTGAGATTTTATTTTTTTTTAACGTAAAGGTCTACAGATAACTATCGCTAATTAGGTAATAAAAACAGGGTAAATTGCTCTAAGTAGATTTGCTTTGGAAAATTAGGAAAATGTACACACTTAGAATTGTTTTTAAGAAACAGACTGTGCTGTGTGAGTGGAGTTACACATATCTGTCTCGTTGCTTGTGGGGTCTCTCAGGCCAGCCACCATTTAGTTTTCAGAGGGATTTTAACCTTTTGTCTCTATCCCTTTTTGTTACCCTTCCACTTCTAGGAGAAATCCAGTGGTCGTACTGCTCATTACAAGCTGACCTCCACAGTGATGCTGTGGCTGCAGACTAATAAAACTGGTTCTGGAACCATGAACCTTGGAGGGAGCCTTACCAGACAGGTACGTCTGTATATTGGCACGAGTGCATGCTGCAGACCCAAGGCATGCCTTTCCTTATTTATATACCCAGTAGCTCCAGTCAGGCACAAAAAGTTGATTTTGTGAGGTGTTGTATAAACATCTATTCTCCTGCTGCGTATGCGGCCCAGTGAAATAGTTAATGCATAAGTGTGTAATTACCAGGAAGCCCCTTGAACTGTGCTTGATGGCAGTATAGCTTTCAATTAAATATAGAACATTCAGTAGGAGTTCAGACTTGCTTTTCAGTCTTAGTTTGTCTTTTAGTATTCCTAAATTTTTATACTTCCGTATGTGTTACCCAGACAGATATTTTTTTATCTGTAAGATTTGCCCACTTTCTTACTGGAAGATTCCAATAGGATTATAAAAATACAAGATGACCTCTTTTGTTATGTCTCTCTTTTTTAAAAGCCAGCTAGGCCACTGTGAAAGAACCTGTATTTTGCATTGACTGTAGGATTCTTCTGTTCTTAAAGACGTCAGTTATCTTTTAGTATCCTTCTTTAGTATCTTCCTCCTGCAGTACCAGGACACTGATTTAAAAAAAATCTCTTTAAAAAAAAAAATCTCTTCTAAACATTTGGAGGTTTTGTGCCAGTGTTAATTACTTTGACTTTCTCTCGAGGGAGCTGTTTTTCTCAAGGATGGTGCCAGACTGTTGACTGTTCAGGCAGTGCTGCTGTCTTAGTCTGTGACAGGCAGGATCTGCTGGACTTAACTTCGCTGGGTGAAGGTGCCTCTGCCCCAGCCACCTGCCAAAGGTTGCCGTCTCCCTACTTCGTGCTGCTGATGAATTGTGGTTCCTTAAGATCTGGCCTGTGGAAATCAGTGACTCGAGCAGAGTAATAAACTCTGGAAGACAGGAGGCATATTGTATGGTCATGAGTGAGTAGAGAGATTGGCAGTAGCTAAAACTCCTTTATGAGACTTCCCAGGGCAGACTGTTTCTTTCGATACAAAGGACAATGCAGACTCTGTTAAACGGTTCATGTTTTTGTACAGGTTTTGAGCCAGGCGAAGGAAAGAAGGATCTGTGATTGCAGAGAGGAACTGAAATTGTGTTAGTATTGCAATCGCAGAAGCTTGCCCTAGACCTAGGTGATTTTTCTTTCCACGTTGTTGGTTTACAGAAGAAGCTGATGGAAAAGCAGGGGGAGGGAAAGGCATCTGGAGACAGTTTTGAGCATTGCATACTCTTTTAAAATGTTTGCAGTAATTACACCCGAGTTATGGTGACCCGGACAAATATTTAATCACAGGCCTTCCTAATACTTTAAATCATAGCTGTGAAGTGGAGGCCAAGGGCTTGACTCTGGCGGTGGCCTTATGGTGCGCGAGAGCTGTGCCAAGGAAAACAAGAGTCTGTTGAGAATGGGTGTCCTCAGTACACCTTGGCCTGAACTGCTAGGCCTTGTTTAGTTTGACTTTCACTCTCTAAGCTTTAGTGGGGAGATTCATGCTTCTGTCATCATTTTAACAGCAGATCATTTAATTCATATGTGATGCATTAAAGTAGGGGCCTGCTTCCAATGTAAGTAACTATAAAAAAGCCACTGGGGTAATGATGCACTGCTTCTGCACAAACAATGGAAACTCAAGTTTCAGAATTTAGCTTTGAGCCGGAGATTTTCTGTTTGCAGATGCCATAGTAGGCTTAATGGGACAGGCTTCGTCAGAATCCACGGCAGAAAATGAAAATCTTCGTGGTGCCGTGAGGTATGCTACGTGAGGAGGAGCTGTTTGTCCTGAGCCATTTATTTGGCTGTAGCTAGACTAAACTCCTGAGTGCGAGGCTTTTACTTTGCTGTAAATCCAGTTTGCCAGATCAGCTAAGGACAGCACGTTTTATTTTTACTTTTGGTAGGCTTTTTATACAGTCTGCAGCAAACTTAGGCACTGAAAGTAGGTTTCAGTTATCTCTCGAATGGTATGTTACAGTTTTATCTTGACAATACCAGTAATGTGATGACCGAACCATAATTTTGAAATAATTTTGTCCGTGGTAAATTGTACATGGTTTTGGTCAACTCAACGTTTAAGCTACTTGACCACCTTTGATCCTAAAATGTGAATAGCAGATGTCCTTGTGTTTCAGTGGAAGCTTTTGAAGTGTTCACAAGCTTTGTAATATCCTGGCTTATAAACTGATGGCAGAGAGAACCTTTCAGTGCTTTCAAAGGGAAGTCTGTTGAGAGCCATTACTTTGAAACCAGTTTCGCCTTGTAGCTGCAAATCGGGTATTTTTTGAGTGATGACTGGAATGATTAACTTGGTGGCCAGGAGCAGGCACAAAGGAACAGCTAATGTAATGCCTCCTAATTCACCACCTCTGGCAGCGACCAAGAGCTGGGCATGTCTCGCATTGAGATGCTGTGCGGAGCATTTGCAACTTCATATGGAAACACTTGCTCAGTAATTCCCCTTCCTAATGTCTGCAGATTACACTCGGTGCAAGTGATCAAGCAGTCCTGTTTGTCCTTCTGTGAATGGACAACGTGGTAGCATGGTATTGCTGAACTTGGATCTAGAAGCAAGAATCTAGAAATAGCTGTTCCCTGCTGTCATTCCCTATTCGTGAAATATTGTTGCCCTGCATCAGACACAAACATGGGGGTTTTCGTTGCCTTTGTCAAGACTATTTGGAAAAAATTGTCTTTGCATTTCTTGAATATCCCCAGACTCTTGCTACTACAAGGCTCTCACTTAGGCTATTCCTAAATGTTGCACTGAATTTCTAAGAATAACTTTTTTTTCTTTCTCTCTCTCTCCCAGACACTGTGAGTTTGAGTATTCTTACATCTGGCTTGGGGCTGTGTGATGTGACGTTCTGGGTAGATATTACTTAGAGGTCATGTCCCTAGCCTATATCTGCTTTAATGTCATCCACTAAGAATTGACGTATCCCTTCCAATTCTTGAACTACTACTAGTCAGTAGTTTTCCCAATGCAGTTTTTCATGTGCTACAATAGGAGTTGTCTCTGTTTATAAGGGGAAAGTAACTGTACAAGCATTTTACATTTGTAAGTGGACAGAACAAGGAAAGAGAGGGTAGATGGAGGACTCGGCCTGTTTCGGTAAGTCAAAAACCTCCTTTGTGTAACTAATTTAGTTTACCTGGTGGTTTTCGAATTGAGAACCTCAGGTTTTTGCTTTATCAGTCCAATTACGGAAGTTTCCTTTAAAGAGATGGAGTTGTAGACTAATTGAAATAAAATGTCCTGTGATGCATTCTGAACAGAGTTTTGGATTTTGGTTTTGTTCAAAATGTAGGATTTCAGATTCTGTCCTGATCCAATAGAGAAATGTGTGTGTATACACACAGAAGTATATAACACAAAAACTTACGTATAGTGATAGATTATTTTTTTCATAATTTATGTATATGCATAATTGATTTATATATGTGCATGTATAAACCTTTATCTTGAGAAGATGAGAGAAATTCTTAGCCAGCTCTATGCATGTAGGATTCATAAATCACAGTTTTGGTCTGAAAACTTTGGGAGAATTATAGCTGAAGTGACATCTTCACATTGGACACTTCATTGGATCATTGTTGAAGAAGTCCTTTTGTACGGAGGAACACTTGTCTTTTTGCCTAGTGAAGGTTTTGTTCTAATCTTTAGCAATGCATGTTGTTGTTGTTACACGTAAATACTGACACAGTGTACACAGCCATCTCTGTTTTGACTCCAGAGGACACTGTAGAAGAACTTTCTGGTGGAGATGGAAGGAGAAAGCTGATGTTTTTCTTTTCTTTTTTCCCCTTGCTAACCTCCTCCTCCCCCAAAGAGGCATGCAGTGTCAGGTAGAGAACTTCTATTTTTACAGTTGCCTAAACAAGGGTGCTCTTCCAGACAATCTGTTCTGCAGACGAGCCTGGGTACAACTCGAGAGAGCTCGGAGTTGAAGCACCGCAGGCCAGGATGGAGGGGGTAACTCCCAGCTCATGTCCAACAGTGGCAGGCTTCAGTCTTATACAAGGACTGAGGCTGAAATTTGGAGAGGGAAGGAGAGATCGTCATGTTGTACCCTGTCTGCCCTGACGAGGGGCCGCAGATTGAAGTGGTGTACGTCTGGGAGGAAAGGACAGGACATGCTACTCTCAATTTACAATAAAGGGAGCAATGCTTGCAGGGAAATGAAAAATGCCAGCAGCTTTTCAATTACCTTGCACGTTCTCCAATGACTGCAGGTAACTCCAGCCCCCCTCCTGATTCAAGCCAGATGCTTGGCAGATGATTTTCTCTGACAGACGTTAGGGTCCCGTCCTGTTTGTGTACATTGGAATTACTTGTGTCGTTTGCCACGGCACTGTATTGCTTTGGCTGAATTTGAGGTTTCTTTAGGCTGCACTTTTGTTTAAGGTAAGAGCAGCTGTATGACCCTGTTTCATTTTATGCAAAGTAGATGTAGCCTTCCCGTTTTCTGGCAAATAGTCAAAACTGCACTTTGTTGGACAGATTTCTGGAGCCCCCTCCTTAAAAGCAAGACTAACAGGTGCCTTTCTGACATCTCGTCATGCACAAAGAACCTGTGTGTGTTTCCTAAGCCAGGATGAACATTGTGAGGAAGTGCAAGTTTGCTGAGAAAGAAGTTGGCTCAAAACCTATAGTTTATTTACATACGGAGGTGTGGGAAGGGGAGGATATGAAGTTGTAGGGGAAGTGAAGCCTGGGACTTCAGATTAAAGCAGCACAGATGTGCGTTGATTTTCATACTTGAAATACGCTCTAGTGAAGGTGGAACATTTTGCAGAGCTGGATGAAGGCTGATCGGTTGCGAACTGAGCTCTCCCTGCGTTCAGGAAGATGTGCCCTGTGATATATTACTGCTCAATAAAACACCAGCAGAGACATTCTGCCATTTATCATAATAGGTAAATCCTCCGAGGCTTGTGCTGTGCAATTAGGAGAGTCATATATTTTCATCAAGTTGAGCTTTCATGTAAAGGCCTATCCCACCGACTTCCAGATGTTGTAGCATTAAGCGGGGCGTTGCGGAGTGTTTTTTCCACCAGAAGGATCTTCAAGTTGTAGCTGTTACGATCCTTAAGCTCCCCCATCAGCAGTTGTCCAGTTTCCTGGAGGTACTCTCTCTTTAATTGCTAACCAAGTAGTAGTTTGGGGTGCAGAGGATAGCAGAGATGTGCTGAACAGTAATTGTCCGGGAAATTATTTCTGCTTCACATGAATATATGGGTTTTACAGTGGCTCAGTTATATAGTAGCTGGTTTAGAAAAAGAAGAGTAGAGCATGAATGGGCTAGTGGCATAGAGGGCAGATGTGGCATCTGTAGATTTGCTCATAGTTTTGAACGTACAGTTTGGTACAGGATATCTTTGGTGGCACTGATTACAGTATATATACATCAAGGCCATGAAAGGATGAGGTAAGTTCTCAGCTGATTTCTACAAAGCTGGAAACTTTGTAGAGCTCACAACCTTCATTTATCTAGTTACAGTTTGAAATAAGTGTTGGAGAGAGAGACCAAATTTTGCCTTGCTGATATCCAAATAATTCCACATATTTTCCACCTGGAGACTTCAGTCTGCCCACTGCATGTGGCTTGGGAGCCTTTGGCTCGCATTGGTCTGTTTGTGTTTCATTAAAGAGATTTTCACGTCGCTCTGTGGCCAGAGCAGCTGTGGATGTTGTCGTCAGTTCTTCAGAGCAAAATGGTGGATGAGTTACCTTCTTATCTTTCTAGTATTTTTAGATGCTTTCATGATGAACCAAAGTGTTTATCCAACTGAAGTTTCACTCTTCCTATTAACTCTTCTTCCAAATCACATTTACAGAAAGCCCAAACAGCTGCTATATTCCATGCAGGAAACATTCGAAGTGACCAGCCAGCCATCGAGAGCTTAATATACCCAGAAGAGTGAGTTTCCCTCTGAGTCAGACTTGCAGCAGATGGCTGGGGAAATGAAGCAAGGAAGCCAAGCAGCGTATCTCTCGAACGGGAGAGGAGCGACTGAGCCATGTAGATTGGACTTGGCTCATTCTGGAGCGTTAGGTTTTTGGCTAAGCTCAACAGCAGATGGGGAGTGACAGTGGGAAGATGAGCTGCTTGTTAACATCAACTTACAGAATGGAATTTCCCCTCAAAGCAAATTAACCCCTTTATTTAAGCAGCTCTAGGCTTTCTGCTTAGGTCCGTGCAGTAACAGCCACCGGAAGGAACCTTTAAAAATCCGAACAACTCTGCTGTTTGTATAACATGGCTGCTTACTGACTCTGAACTCCATTAAAACAGCCTCTTGTAACATCTGGGCTTCTATAGCATATAAAAATGTTTTCCTTCTGGCAGCAGTTTTTATGGAGATGTAATAATATACTTTGTGCAAAAAAATAATTCTATTTTCAGATTCTGCTTCTTACCAATGAGCTCGTCCTGTCCAGGTGTGGAGGAGATGCGGTTGGGAGGCTGTGGAAGCAAATGACCCACTGCCAGCTCCCTCGCTGCCCCAGATTTGGTCAATTTGCTGATAGTTCCCAAACTCACCATAACATGTGTATGTGTGTTTGCGTAGTTCAGATTTATATTCTCCCTATACTGCAGCTGGATCTGTTCTCCAGGCAGCATGCCTCCATTACATGTAAACAATCTGACTGCAATCAAAAGGAAAAAATTAAACGTCCTTGTTCTCTTTCTCCCCCTCTTCTAGGTTATCTTTTGCCTTCAGGGTTCCAACTAAATTACATGCTTCCCCAAGCCTGTTAGAGACTTGGCTTATTAGAAGAAACCTGTAGCTGGCCCAGATTTTTAAACTCTACCCTCAGGGAGGGATATGAACAGATGGATAAGAGAATTCAGTGGGATTAGTAAAACCCTTTGAAGACTGTTCTTCCCACTACATTTTTTTTCCTCTTGGTTTTGTTTTAATGCCATCTCAGCACATCTTGTATCAGTTGAGGTTCCTGGGACTGATGTTCATTGTTCAACAGCTTGTTCGTGTCTAGCCAGATTTTCATCTCAAGAACTGGCAAAGATGGACTTTTCCCTAGCACAGATCATGGATGGTCAGCCATGGCCTCTGGATGGACATTATATGGGGCAAAGTCAGATGAAATAAAGCAAGTATTGCATTCTGCAGTACCAGCTCCCGATTTTTGATCTTGGGTACCTGAACTAGGTGAGATTTTTCATCACTGTCTCCTGTTCAGGTACTACACTGAGAGCATGGTATCATTATACGCTTAAGTTGATCCGACTCTGAACTTCTACTGCAAAAGGCAGTCTGCTTCTTTCCCCCCATACTTAGCACTTTGTACTTGCTTCTTCCTAATAGGTAAATGTTGGCTCAGCTTTTTGGTCTAAAAAGAAAAAAGAACTGTGCAAACAGTCAAATTTCTCTTTCCATATTATTGCAGTAGTTGTGGGGTTTGTATTCTCTGCACCTTCCCTGTCTACTGGGAGGTAAATAATGCCTAAGGTGTCTTTTGCCAGGAGATCCTGAGAATGGAGAATGTGCCCCACGTGTGGTCGGAAGTTGTGTTTGCGGTGAAGATTAAAAGAAAGAGCTGTTTTTGCAGGGACAGTTCACAGCTGTTAAACTGACAGCACCGTCCTTGTGTGCATCTCATCAACAGCAACCGTGTTTTCATATCCACACGCTGTGCTACTGTGCTTCTTGTCGTGTTACATGTTCGCTAGTGTAGGTCTCCTGCAGCCCCTTTGTAGGTAGGGACCGGCAATTTTGTAGTGCCTGTCTACACCAGGGATCTACAGCAGGGTTTTGTTTTGATTCATGGGTTTTATTACACTACGTTTCTGTTGTCAACATGCGAGCCTTTGTCAAGTTCTGGGAGTTTCTCAGTACGTTACTAGTCTCTTTGCACATTGTAGGATTTTGAGACCCACTTCTTCCATCCCTTCTTTTGGTAAGGAAAGCTGTCATGCGTCTACCGTCAAATTTCCATGTTATCAATGGACCTGTGTCTCTCCTTCCTAGATGGAGAAAGACGAGACTGTGAGTGACTCCTCTCCACACATAGCCAATATCGGACGCTTGGTAGAGGTAAGTGCTGTGAAGCCACCGCAGCTTGTGCCTGCTGCAGATTCTCTTGCCCGTATTTGGTCCCGTGCCTGAGAATTTTGCTAGTTTTGTCTTTATGAACAAGTTATTTATTCGTATTGTATCAAGTCTAATCTTGTGAATGTTGCTGTGTTTGATGGCTCAGTACTCCTCCTAGCATGACATCCAACCGTTTGTAGATACAAAACCAGCACTCTGCACTTTGTCTCCTGCTCGTTACAGCAATAACCTTCTTGTAAATAAGTGGTCCCTTCCTGAGAACTAGTTCACAATTGCCGACCCCCATGTTTGCCGCTGTAGTTGCTTTTGGGCAGAATTATTTAAAGTCAGGTTGTGTTATACAGAACTGTCCCTTTAACTGAAAATTCAGTGTGTATCAAGTGCTTATTAAATCCACTGGAATTGTTCTTAGTATTTGATTTTATGGCAGCTGTCAGTCGTGTACGCTCAGCATGATGAGTGAAGGATGTGAATAGCCTTAGCTGCTCAGAAGGGCTTTGGTGCAACATTGGTTTGCTGTTTCACTGCACTGTCCTGTATGAAGGCGTTCTTGATTTCCTTGATCTTCATAGCCACTTTGGCAAGAGAGGGGGCAATTCTCCACTAAAATAGACTATAATGCATTTTTTAAAGGAACTGGAAAATGAAAGGAAGGCAGGTACTTCTTTTTTGATCCCATTTCTAAGTTTTTGCCTTGAGTGAAAGCAACCTAATGAAAAAGTGCTGCTTATTTGTGAGATCTTTCTCGAAACTGTTTGCCAGGCAGTTTTCAAGAACGAGTCGCCAGCTGAAAAACTCGAAGTAACCCATAAGCACAAAACTATTGACCTGTTGATTACGATAAATGACTGATTTACCACTTACAGTCCGTTTGGTGCCAGAAAAATGACAGAGGAGGGTTGAGGTGAAAAGCGTTTTCCTTCTCTGCAGCTGACTGCAGAACAGATGACAGCTGGACAGAAACTGCCCTCTTGTGGTCCCGAGGCAGTTCTCCTAGCCTGGAGAATTCATGGGGAGGAGAGGACAGGACTAGAGCTAAGCCTTTATTGCTTTGATAAGAGCGGAGAGATAGGGTCCTACTGCCTTCTGTGAGAATTTAAGCAGTGGGAATACACTGGGTGGAACCATGCTGCGGCAAGTCTTGTACGTCAAAACGAACACATACGATGCACCGAAGAGTATAAGTGCACCATTCCTGAAAACAGCTGGCATGAGTAAAGATCTGGTTTCTTACTTTTTTCTAGGACATGGAAAACAAAATCAGAAGTACACTGAATGAGATTTATTTTGGAAAAACAAAGGACATCGTTAATGGGCTGAGGTAAGGGGCTCTCCAGCTGACCATTGGACCCCCTTCGCTTCCCTGCGTTCCCCTGCAGTGCCTGTGGTACTGTTCCCAGCCAAGCATTGATCTGCTTTTGTTTGCTGGCATTCCCCGTTCCTACACAAAGTCTTTTCATGTCCCTAATCATTCACCTCACTGTGCTTGGGAAACATTATTTGTTGTGTGGACTTTAGGGAACACTCCCACCTTGTAACCAGAGAAATTTGAAGCAATGTTTTAATCCCTTGTTCCCTCGCCAGGAAGAAAATAGCCCAATTAGCAACCCCTGTATTTCAAAATTATTTTTAATTAGGAGTTTTATTCTTCACAGTCCTGAAAGTTGTACTTAAATTCTGACTTCTCTTTCTGCTATTCTTAAAAAACGGTCAGTTGGTCCCAGAATTAAGTCATGACATTAATGGTTTGCAGTATTTAGACTTTGTTTTAAATTCTGTCTTTCTCTCAACACTGCTGGTGAAAATACAGTGTACTAGAACAGATTAAGTGAATAAACCCCCTGCGCCTTTCTGTAGGG
>NW_009623631.1:57853-69703 GCF_000690535.1 Cariama cristata
TCAACCCCTGCTCATTTCTGGTCAGGACTTTTACATAGAAATCCCAGCCTGGTAGTTCTCATGCTCGTAGAGGAAAGTACAGACCTGTGATTGCCAAATCATTGCATTTAAATGGGAGACAGACCTCCTAGCACAGTGCGATAATGTAGAATAAACAAATGGCGCAAATAAGTATACTGCTGTTCTCTCATATACTGAAACGTGAAGGAAGAGAGAGTAACGGTGCTAATTAAATATTTGTGCTGCCTTCTTAACTGCATGGGCAGAGGGAGTCGACAGTCTCTGAGAAAGCAGCTGTTCTGGAGGTTTTTTCCAAACCCCAGCTTTCATAACAGGCCTCTATTTTCATTTGTGGTGTGCAGGGGTTTAGCCAGGAAGCATTTATTAACATTAAAAGGAAATATGTAATACAGTCTTTTTCCTTGTGAACATTACCTTAAGCTTTTGTAATTGAATCTATTTCCTATGTCTCCCCATTGCTCAGTTTGAGTCATGGTACTTTGTGCATCGGTGAGATGATCTGCTCAGAACTGGTAACATACAGAGCACCTGGCTTTGGCTTTTCCTCTGGCCTTTCTCCTCTTTCTTCTAACCTATGTATTTACACTTACTCTTCCTGAGCGTGCGCCTGGTGGTTTCCAGAATACCAGCTCTGTGTTACTGAGTTCTTCTGACTGTTCTTTTCCCTGTTTACTTCCCTCGTTTCTAAACTGCTCTCTGTAGATCTATTGATGCTATCCCCGACAACCAAAAGTATAAGCAGTTGCAGAGGGAGCTTTCTCAAGTGTTGACCCAGCGCCAGATCTACATCCAGCCTGATAACTAAACCAATCCAGGTACCCCCCTGCCTGTGAGGTGTGACAACCAGCACTAAACCAGGACTCACCTAGCCAAGACCTCTGCATGATAACTGAGACCAGAACTAACCCCTAACTCCCGCAGACTGATAAACGGCGTTTGGTCCGTGTTTCACCCAAGGGTTATTTCTTAATAAGGCCAACTAAATGCTGTGATTTTTATTTGAAATGTTACTCCACCCCTTCCCCCCCATTTGAAATATCACACTCTGAAATGTGGCAGGATTTACCACTTTGCACTCTAGCTTGGGAGCAAGAAAGGAGCACGTGGTCACATACCCAGAGTGGTGTTAGCCGGGAGTGATTCAATCCAGAAGCCCTGGGACTCTGTCCCTTGTGTGCCATCAGTTTTTACAGCTGTGGTACACCACTGCAGTGAAGAAACTCCCTGTAATCTTAGCGTCCTCCCTGCAGAAAGGAATAAAATCTTGGAAGTCTTGCAGTTTTGAGGGAGGGGAAAAAAAGAAAAAAAAAAAAAGACTGGTACTTCCTGTGACTTCTCAGTAAATGTGAGCTCACCCCACATGCACATCCCCTGTTTGCCTGGCATATCTTTTGGAGCTTGAAATCCAGTCCTGCTCAAGCTCTACCAAAACATTTCTAGCCTCCACTTGCTTGTGCTCTGCACAGCCTCTAAAGGGCTTTGTTCATATGCTCTCATTTGCTCTGGAGCTCTGAATGTCTAGGATGCACGGCAGTGACTAACCCTGAGCCAGCTTAACCTTCCACTCCAATTCATAACGAGTTACAGATGTTGTCTTAAACGCGTTAAGCTGACGAAGGGGAAAATGCACTATTTGTTGATAATGGCAAGAACCACTTCTTTTAGCCTGTGACAAATGCAAATATAAAATGTATATATTTTTATTAAAGCAGCAGAAGTCTCCAGAGACAAGAGAATGGAAATACTGTTATGAAAATGTTAGGAAAATAACTGACACAAAGAGCAGCCTTGTTTACAGTAGACAGCATCCAGGCAAAATAACCTAGCTTTGAGTACTGAAAAGGGTGTGAAATATGGTTTAGGTGGGGAGAAATACTACCAAACTGGATCCTAACCACTTCTCTGTGGTAGCAACTCCTGAAAAGTCTAGTAGTAGTATTCTGTCAATGAGCAAATGTAAGAGGGCTTTTTTGAAAGTGGAAGTTTCTTACTGTACCATTGGAAATGGAGATTCCTCCACAGCTATCGTACAGGGCAGTGAGCCGAGAAGACTCCTAAAAGACGTAGCTTTTCTTCTGTGACGAAACTTGTAGCGAAAGGAAGCCCCTGCAGTACTCTTGCTGACAGTATCTCTGTTCTTTGGCTGCTTCGATTCCCTAATTACTCTAGGTAAGGCACAAACTGGAAAAGCAAATTTGAGAACAGAACCTCTGGCCGCTTTTCCCACTGGTGATGCGGCTGCTCGACCCTGGGTGAACAGTCTGCAGAAAGGTTCAGGAGCTCCCCCGGCCCGGCCCTTTTCACGTTCGTGGGTAGAGGCTGGGTTTTTCTCTGCCTTCCCGTCACGGTCATTTGGAGAGCGAGAGCGCTAACACCCTTCGCTGGTGGTACGCTGGGGTTTTTCCAGTCTGTAACGTACAAAATTGGGAATCTCCCTCCAGCAACTGGAGGCTGAGTGGAACTTCTGGGGAAGCGTGTGTCTTTTGGTGCCATCCTTGCTAGAGTGAATTTTGCTTTGATGTACTCACCGAAGTGTTCACTTTGCCTTCTGCTTTCCGTATTAAAACAGGCAAGCTGAGTTTTGTTTCCTCTAAGCCTGGGTTGAGGTGCTTCTCCTTGCTATTGACTCACATGCCAGAAGAACTGTTAAAACCAAAATGCCTTCTCTCGAACGCATCACCTCTGACTTGCGTTTCCTTCTTCCCCACAGGTCTGTGCAGACTTTTGCGGACAAATCAAAACAAGAAGCTCTTAAAAATGACCTGGTGGAGGCTTTGAAGAGAAAGCAGCAAAGTTAAAATACTCTTCATGCTAACAAGACATGCCATGCACTCGTTAGATTCCTTTCTTTGAAAACTCATCCCCCCCTTGCCCCTTTCTGTTACGTCACGTCACGATTTGCATTCAATACTATCCATGCAACGCCATCTTCTCCCCATGAATAAAGCTGTACAAACTTTTTCAGTCTCTGAGGCCTACTTTGCACCACATTTTACTATTGAGACCTTAGGCTACGTTTCTGTAGAAGTCCATGTATTTTTTTCCCCCCCTCCTCTTCCACTCTCCCCCATTTATATGCATAAACACGGATCATTGTTTGTCTTTTCCTCCCCACCCCCTCCTGCCTTTTGTTACATTGGTGTAAAAAATGTAAAACAAAAATTTATTAAATACTGTGGTGTGTGAAAGAGGAAGAACTGGAAAAAAAAAAAATCTATTCCACGTATGTTTGGGGGCTGGGCACAGGGGCTGGCCGATGGGAGGGAGGGAAGAGAGGGTGTTCCTCGGTGTTGTACTATACTGACTAAACCAGAGTTGCAAGGAGACGTTGATTAGGAGACCTGCTGAAAGTTCTGCTCTTCTATAGCCTGGTTCCAAGGCGCTTTTCTGTCAATTTTTATGGAATGCAAAAGGGGTTTTTGTTTTGATTTTGTTTTTTGTAAAGCTTAAATTGAATCTACATCTGATACTTGAGCCTCCATACTAAAAAAAAAAAAAAAAAAAAAAAGAAAAAAAAGACTAAAATAAAATAAAAAAAAAAAATCCCAAGAAGCAGTGTGTGTAGTTGGTGTCCTCCTTATTTCTCTTTCCTTCCTTGCAGCATTGCTGGGGCTTTGTGCTGTGAACCTTTCCTTCGTACCAACTGGAAGCAGACGCTCGGGCTGTAGGTGGGTAGATGTGTGCTTGAAAAGAGCCGCTGGATTATATGGCCATGGAAAGCAAGACACCTTTTCTTTTTTTTCATTTTTTCTCTTACATGCAGATGTGTTTGTTTTAAAGAGGGTACGAGGTACTGCTGCTGTTCACATTACTGTGTTACAGCCTGCTGGGCTTCCGAGGTGCTGGTGCAGGGCCGTTGGCATCCCACCCAGGCATCCAGCGAACACAGAACAGATGGATTTAGGGGAGAAGGATTTAGGCCTGGCTTTACTGGGTGTGTAAAAAAATAGTTGGGGGGCAACCTGTGTGTTGGAAGACTGCGGTGGGCAGAGGAGAGGCGTTGGGTTCACTCGGCAGTTTGAGGTGGATGGTTCCAAGCATCGATGCTCACCCAAAACCTCCTTCTCTGCTTGGTCCCTGTGGGATTTGTGAGCCTCATCTACGCTTTCCCCCTCTTTAAACCCTCGGTGGTCAGAGGCAGCTTGCACAGCGTCAGGTCCCCTGCCCACTTGGATGTGCTTTGGTTACAACAAACTCTTAATCCTTAATCGAGAAGGCAAATAAATACCTGCTGGGCTCTTCCTGTACGTGGCCGTTGGAATTAGCCTTTGGTTGAACCTATGCAAATGGGGACTGTTGGCGTTAATAGTGATTAACATGCTCTAATTTTGCTTTTCTGAGGTGACCTATTTCACATGCAGGCATCTGAAGGTGATTACAGTCCCATCCTGGAATATTTCCTGGGGGGCCTCCGGTCCGTATCGCAGCTGGAGTGGGGGAGAGGCTGGGGAAGGGCGCGCGCGTGCTTGCCTCAAAGCTGGGATCCCCAAGGGGAACGCGTTGAGGTTCTGTCATCGCCGTTGTCTCTTGGTTCTGTCGGAGGAAGACTCTTTTTTGAAGTTGGAGATAAATTTGTGTGAACTCTCAACGCTCGGAAAGGAGCGGGGAGGCTCCTGCTTCCACTCGCCTGTTTCCAGTTGTGTGCTCAAGTTTTTGGGGGGTTTGTTTTCCTTCTCCAAAGCCATCTCTCTGCGCGTAAGCCAAAAGAGGGAAGCGTCTCATCTCAGATAAATTTAATGTTTAGGCTTGGGGTATCCAGAGACGCCCTGATTGCTTGTGTGCAGGGATGTGCTCTTTCCGCAGAGCGGTCGTACAGGTACGATCTGCAGGATCGCTGCAGCCGCCGCAGCGGCGATTTATTCCTCTTTTTCTCAAAGAAGCGCAACGAGATGGTTTGCGCAGTAACCTCCGGCTTTGCCTCGGCCGCTACAGCCCCCAGCCTCCCACCGGGTTACGTTCTCACTCTGGGACAAGTTGTTTCTGATCCGTGCCTTTTCTGGTTTAACACTTACCTCTGCAAAATCTTAAATTGCAGGCTTTTTTTGGGGAGAGCGCTGCGTTACAGTCTCGGAGGGATGATAACCTCAGCGAGAGCCTCTTTGCCACCTGAATTTCCATCCACCACCACCGAGATGGCTGCTGGGGGATAAACTCCGACTGCCAAATGCAGCTGCTCGCTTTGCTCCATCTTACCTAGCCCGAGTAAAAGAAACAGTAAATCAACGTCGTACTTAACCTCTGCTTTGGATACACCCATGGGAACAAACTGTATTTTATATATATTTTTTTTTTACCTCCTTAGGTTCCAGCTTCTTTGTCTAGGTTTAAGCAAAGCCCCTGGTTAGCCGGTACGTGGCAATTATTTAGTGTTGCGAATGAGAGAGATGAAGCTCTGCGTTTCTGCAAGGTGGGTGTGTGAAATCCCACCCTATCCCCCTGCCAGCTTAGCAAATCCAGCTCTTGGTGACCCAGCCGTGCCTTCCCCAGCACTTCAGGGCTGAGCTAGCAAATGCGAGCCGAGGTTAAAAAACACTTGAATAAAACCAAGCCCCAGGGTCTTTATCTGTAATAAATAGGTATTGAGGTCTAACGAAGCTGTGCTTTCTATCTTGCTAGGAATCTGCTCATGGCTTGTATTCGTACTGGATATCAATTGTTTTCCTGCAGTTCCTAGGGAAATAACAAAGGAAATCCTGCTGGCTCTAGATGGGGAAAAGGTGAGCGCAGCCCCATCGACCATGAGAACTGTGAACTGATGGAGTGAAAAAGCCGCCAGCTTTGTTGAGGGGGGTCAAGGAGCCTGAAAAAAACCAATTTTTCTTTCTGAAAACAAACGGCTGGGCTCCAACTGCTGGGAAGGACAAATGTCATGGGCTGGGCTGAGGAGTTGTAAATGGGTGATAACACAGCTAAACCCCAAAGGGGCACGGAGCAGGGTGCTGCGTGGGTGGGCAGCGGGGAATCGTTGGGCATCAGGAAAGTAGCTGGAGGGGGAGAAAAGGGGAGCAAAAAGAAGAGCCGAGTGACAGCAGGAAAAGGAAAGGTTTTGTTTTTAAAAGGACAAGTTGCATTGAGTTTTCCTTGAAGGGCCTACAAGCTTTGGTTGATTTTCCTCTCGCTCACCAAGCGAGATGGAGCTGCTCCTCGCTGGCAGAAATAGCTCGGCGCATGGGAGGAAGCCCGTGGCGCTGGGCTGAGGCAGCCACCACTCTCCCCTGCCCCCCAAAAGCACCTCTCCTGCCGGGAACGTGGCTTTCCCCAACCTGCTGCTGCTTCCAGTCCTTCTGCAGTCTGCAGGGCTGGTGTGCAGGGCCCCGAGAAGGGGATAAATTCATCAATGAATGAGAGAAGGGCAGGACTGAAAACCAGACTGAGCAGAGAGGCAGCATCTTCTGCCTGGGTCACTCCCTCCGCAGCTAACCAGAAAGCGATGGAGCAACTTGCCCAAGAAATCCACGCAACTGAAACGTGGGTCAGGCAAAAAAATGAGGAGTCAGAGAAATGGGGACTAGGAGATGCATTACAAGAGAGGCAGGAGCTGCCAGATGAACCGCCAAAATAAAACCAAAGGAGGCACGTGGGGCAAGGACGTGTTTTATAGATGTGTGAGCCCGTGCTAATTAGAATAGGTATGGGTGGACTGAAACACTTTGGTTACGCTGCTCCTTCCTTCTGGACTGGCTCCAGTCACTGCCGTGTCTTCCAGAAAGAGCTCAGTGGTGGAGCCGTGAGGCCCACCGAGGTAAGCGGTGCTCGTGTTCGTGGCAGGTCGGTCACCTCTGTCCCCTCCCCACAGCCCGCAGGCTCTTCTCATGTTTGCCAGACCCGAGGAAGCTCCAGATCACCCTTGAGAGACAGCAGGTAAAGCAGAAGTGACCGGGCTTGGCTGTGGGGCATAAAAGCAGTGAAGAGCGACCTTTTGAGGAATTAAATAATTCCCTGTTTATCCCGATAGCATCATTGGTATCAAAGAGGCACGCGGTCTCAGCAGCATCCTCTGCCACCTGGCTAGGTTTAGCATCTTAGCAGCACAACATGTCACCCGCTGGCTCAGGTCCTCCCCTCCCAAGAGCCGCCAGGATGGAGGGGCCGGTTTGCCCGGCCTTAAGGCCACATTTCTCATCTGCATCATCCTGTTCTCACTCCGGGGCAGATCCCTTCGTCAGCTCTCCAGGCTGTCACCCTGCTCGCCGAGAAGAGCATCCCTCTCTTCGTGGGTACCAGGTCTTCCTCTCTGATAAGCAAGGAACTGGAAGGAGATCTGAGAAGAGGTTAAGGCTCTTTGTGCAAGCAAGGGAGGGATTTACGCAACGCATTGGGTCTCACCACCCGAAAAAAGGCTCTTTGGGCCAGGAGAGGTGGAAACAGGACAACGAGCTTAATGCAAACAAGGGTCTGAAGCATTCAGCTGTTGCAACACCACAAATTACTCACCGGCACGCGGGTGAGCAAGCACAGCTCAAAAGCAACCACCGAGTAGCATCAACCCACCCACTCCTGCCTAACCCTGCCTGCCCTGAGATGGGATCGCTCCCTGCAAAGCCTTGTCAGCCGGATGTGATCCTGGAGGGAAGCACTGGCGGGGAAAGGATACAACCACGTCGAGGGAAAGGACGCCCAGGCTGCCCACCAGCCAGGGGAGGTGGTGCAGGACGTAGTCGCCTTCGCCTTGCCCCGGCTCGGGGTTCTTCAGGAGGACGCTGAGGCCGTAGAGCGAGTTCCCCAGCATCACCAGGGCAAAGAGGGAGTAGGAGACGCCAATGGTGGATTTCCTTTTGTACTGGAAGAAGAGGGATGAGAGAGAGTAGCTTGGGTGCAGCTCTCAGAAATCTCACTAGAAAGTAGTATCAATCAGCCTCCCCACCAAAAAAAAAAGAGAAGAAAAAAGGTGGTGACTCAATGCCAAGAAACTTTTAGTTCCTCTTTTGCTTGTAAATAAAGACAAAATGGAAGTCCTGCCCTCTAAATAGTGGTATGTCAAAGGGAAGGCAGAAAAATGAATCAGGTTTTGGAACAGAAATACAAAAAACCCAGCCCCTTATGAAATGATCAGAGATGGGGACCTGGGACCTCCGAGCAAAGAGGAGAAAGATGATCCCACCGCCCCTCTTCAATCTGAAATCTCAGGACCCCAGGGGGTCCCAGGACCGGGCTGCTGTCCTGCCCAGCTCACAGCGCAGCACTTACATTAGTGTAGATCTGGGGGACTCGGGAGCACAGGTACAGCACGGAGGAGACGGAGCCGATGGTGAAGCCAACGATCTCGCTCCTGGTGAAAAGCTGCAAGGGCTGCGAGCAGCCCCTGTGTTTTCAGAGACAGGCTTACCACCCACGCCACGGCTCCGTGCAAGGCCAAAACCCAGCCTTTGATCTCCCCATCTACCCCTCGCCCCCTTGAGCGAGATCTCACTGCACCAGCAGGACATGCCCACCCCCCTCGACACTTCATCTTCTCTCCCCCCCATCACCCCGATTTAGGAACCGGCTCACCTTCAACCCAAGCTCACCCACGTGAGCGGACAGCAGCGACCTCCCTTTAAACATCACCGGGTCCTGTGCCACGGCAGCACCTCTGCCCAGGAGGGAGACGGTCGACACCGTCCCCAGGGAAAGGAAGACGAAGGCTGAGTTGATGAGGGCAGTGACTGCAGGGAATCAAGCAGATGCTGGTTAGGGAGAGCTCCTCCATCAGCCCCCAGTGCTGCCCAGCAGCCTTGGTGCGTGCCAGGAGCCCCTCTGGGTAAAGAGACCTTCAAGCTCTCTCTTATCTCTGCGGCAGCACAGCCAGCACCAAGTAACCCAGGCAATAGCTGCTGCGGGTGTTTTATCTCACAGCAATACAGGCAATTTCTAAGTTATCAGGGAGGAAACTGCCCTTATCTCAGCAGACTGAGAGCACTCGAGTTTCTTTGGGTTTAGGGCTCTTAAAAATCACCCCCTCCATCTAGAAGCTTTTCACTGTCTTAACAACAGTGCATGTTCAAATCTCTGCCAGACAAAGCCCTGCTTCAACAGCAAGACTTGTATTATATTCTGTGAACAAGCTCGCCAGCATTAACAGAACTATACAGTTGACAGGCCAAATATCAATTCGTTTAATAAGTTCAAATGGATTAAATAAATTAAATAGTTATCAAGGTCACAAGGGATGCCTGTTCGTAGTTCACAGAAAGCTGCAATATAAAAAGTGGATTCTCTCTTGCTGTTTAAGCCTTGCAAGAATTGTTCAGGTTCCCTTTTTACTCCACTTGAAGAGGGAGGAACTTCTCCGTCATGTCAAGGCTGCCATTAATTGCAAGAGAAGTACTGACCCCGAAACAGTCAGAAAACTTCACTCCTTCCCTTAAAGCGCTGGCCTGACTCCAGAGTTCTGTCTGTGGCTTCCAGCTCCAAGATGGAGTCACCGTGTAACTGTGGGTAATTTCTTTCTACATTTAATGCAACTCACAGGGGGTTTATTTTCAACACAGACACTGCGCATGGCATTTTGGCAGGGTTTGCAGAAGCCCCAGGCACGGCTGGTAGCTATTTGCTAGCTTCGCCTTTCAGAGGCACTCAGGCTATCCAAGGAAAAAAACCAGCAAGCAACAAGAGACATCTAATAGCTGCATCGATGCATCTGCCCAGCATCTCCGCCCCGAGGCATCTCCCTCAGGGATTCCTTTCCCTCCTGGCTCCGCAGCCAAGGGGAGCGCACGGCCCCACCGCTCTTGTAACCCCAACTCACATCCTCCGCTCCGGTTCTTCACTTTGTAGTAGCAGTAGAGAGACAGCATCACCAGGTCTGCGAGCACGTAGTAAATAGCTGTGTAAACCTGCGGGGAGAAGGATGCGTTGGTCCTACCTGCGGAAAGGCTTCCAGCTGATGGCTGCATGAGCCAGCATCCCAGGGCTGTTTGGGTCTCCGGTTCCTTAAGAACCAGCAGCACCCATCCCCTCTCATCCCTCCTCCCTGGACTTCAGGGTGTTTGAGAGCCAACCCAGCCCCACCAACTTGGTCAGTACCTGCAGGGGCAATTGATCAGCCAGGAAGGAACCGATGAGGTTTAGGAGGTCTCCGCCCAGCCATCCCAGCAGGAAATATATGGAGAGAGCCTGGTCCATGATGCCCGTTTTGCAGGCTTGGTAAAACTGCCTGCAGAGTAGGGCAGAGACACAAACCATAACCCCCGGCCAGTTCAGTGCTACCTGGGAACCATCCCCAGGATTCCCGGTTCCTCCCACCTGGATCGTTTCACCATTGCCACCCACCCAATGCACTCAGGGGGTCGGGGGGGAAGGAAAAGCAGAGATCTCCTCTAGCAAAGCCACGTGCTCCCCTGCAAAACGTCCCCCGTGAGAAGTCCTGCAACCCACTGAGTGCTCGCCGCAACCTGCTGGGCTCAGGCCCTTGTGATCCGTCCCTCGTGCCAGGGCAGAAAGCAGCGAGGAAAAGCACCAGTTGCAGAAACCGCCTCTCGGGTTAAGAAATAATCTGATGATACACCGAGATCGAGCGTGACCCCTCGTGTCCCCCTCTGCCACAGTTGTCCTGGCACTTCCAAAAAGCCCAGGGCTCCTGGAAACATTTCTTCCTCATGTATGACCTGCAATGACTGCATTGCGGTTGGCTTGCGTGGGTTATTACAGCTGCCAAGCACAATAACAACAATATAATAACAAACAAGGCTTTGGGGCTGTACCGACTGCTCCCTCTCCTCCTGTTAAACCCAAATTTTCCAAGCCCAGATTGCTTTTGCTGGTTAGATTTAATAATTCAGGCAACTCGCGCTTGAAATTTGATTTTGAGAGAGGAGCGTTGTACCAAGGGAAGGGCTCGGCCGGGTTTCGGGAGCGATACTTACGGAAAAGACGCAGCCGCAAAGCAGAAGATGGAAACCAGACCCAAGACGATGCTGGCGATGTCCCGGCCGTCCTGGGCGCATTCGTTGAACACGTCCATCACCCAGCGCGAGCCGTTGGGACAGTCGGAAAGATTCCCGGGAGAAAGACCCCTCCAGCGCCGCGCATCCATGGCCTCCGGTGCTCAGCTCGGCCGAGGGATGTTTATCAACGTCCGGCAGCAAAACTCTTGGGATAATGCTGGGAAAGTACAATAACATGGTAAAAAATTAAATAACACTGGGGAAAAAGGTACCGATACCAGGAACAGGCTCAGGGCACCTCCCGCTGCGGCTCGAAGCCGGATGGCGTTACAAAAAACTCATTACCGGCTAATACACCCTTACCGGCCTTAATTCCGTGTCCGGTGGGATGACCCGACCGGGAACGCCGTCGGCCCCCGCAGGATTTGGCCCCAAAGAAGAAATAAAACCCAACCGGCGCGTTCTCGTAGGACAGGGACGTACCTCGCTTGCCGCTCGCCAAGTGGCTTTGCTTCGCTTCGGAAACCCGCTGCTTTTTTGGAAACTTCTTTGGTTTTGGGGTTTTGTTGGGGTTAGGTTGGTTTGGTTTTTTTGTCTTTTTTTTTTCCAAATCCACTGTTTCTTCAGAAACTTGCCGAGTTTCCTTCACAAATCCGCTGCTCTGTCAGAGGCTCGCTGCCTTTCTTCCCAATCAGCTGCTTTTCGGGAAGTTGCCGGGATTTTTTGCAGATCTGTGGCTCTCGGCGGGGAAATCACCAGGATTTTTGCAAACTCGCTACTTTTTCCATAAATTTACTGGTTTGTGTGATTTTTTTTTGTTCGCAAACCCGCTTTTTTCAGGAAACTTGCTGGTTTTTAGTCAAACTTTCCTCATTTTGGGAAGCGGCCCGCTCCCGCCCGCCCGGTCAAGGCAGGGCCCCGGGACGGACGCGGCGCATGCGCAGCGGTGTTTTGCCCCGGCGGG
>NW_009623632.1:0-1483 GCF_000690535.1 Cariama cristata
GAGAAACCATATTGCTAAGCTAATCTGGGTTTTTTAAAAAAATAAATAAATAAATTCAAAATAAGACGTTGGGAGGCCAGCGGGGTGTGCGAGAGGCCATCTGTTTGTAGCTGTAAATCTTTGCCCGCTCCTGGCAAGGGCCGCCAGCTCGAAGCAGCTGTGGCTCCTGCACTGGGGCTCCACCAAAACGCAGCTTGGTCTGGCGCCGAGGGGACGGTGTCCCTTCCACGAGTGGGAGAACGGTGGTAAGGCCGCTCGCAGGCTGCCTGCCTGCTTTCTGCCCTGAACACGAACGTCCTCCATAAAGCCTCTTGTTTCCGCTGCTGCCCGGTGGGTATTGATGAACTGAACTCAGCTTTAGCCCCACTAATTATCCTTCCCAGTCTATGGAAGCTAATGATTTCTTGTATGATTGTATTAGGGCTCTGAGACATCTATCAGGATCACAGCCTTATTCTGGGGGAAGATGTTCACAACAAGGCTGTCGCCGTCCCTAAGCAGCCTGGGGTTTGAGTAGGAACTTGAATTATAAAGGAGGAGGATTTGAAACACAGAGGGAAAAGGAGATGAGGGAAATAATAAAAATGGGTGTAAATCTGTGTTTTGTAGGAGAGAGTCTTAAGATGGGACTTGACGTCTGTTGCAATGAGGCTGTGAAATTTAAGATGTTTTCCCCACACCTAAAGAATGACATGGAAAATACGATAAAAACAGGTGCTAGGAGACGAGTTAACAGAAACTGGTTGAGAGCAGCCTGGAAAGCAAAATATTCCTTCATTAAGGATCTTACGTGTTTATTAGGCACTCTGTGCTGAAGATCTGGCGGATCAAAAATTCTGTAGACTTTTATATTAGAGTAATCATAATTTTCTTTTTGTCGGTGTAAAATGTATGTAATTTGTTTCGTTTCAGGACATCAGCCTGCCATCTGTGCCTAGTAGAAACCTCTTCCATGGATATCTCATTGTACTAAAAATGATAAAATTTTTGTCATTATACTAATATCCACTGCTGGGATTTTACAAGTTCCCTTGAAGCATGCAGTACCAATCCCTGTAAAAGGGGATGCGTCCCACATGTCTGCCAGCTCACAGCAGTCTGCAAATTTACTGATAGTCAGGCAAATACAGAAAATTCAGAAATACCTTCATCTGATAGGTGGAATGAAACACGGCCACCAATTTTTTTCTATTTACAAACACAATAAAGCAATAGTAGATGACTTTTTAGGGCAGGAAGTGATGACCGTACTATACTCATCTGAAGATGCAAGAATATGGAAAGCACGGATTGTGGAAAACAAACACTAACCGGCGTGCCTCGTCTGCAGAGCCACCCGAGGCGATTGGCATGCGCATCAGGTCACCTCGGGATCGACTGTCCGCTCTGCAGAGTCACACCCTGGTTGTCACTTCCACAGTGCCCCTGCATCTTTTTGGGATCTTTGCTACCGCTTGCACACTCTCACGGCACGTTGTAGGGC
>NW_009623632.1:1514-20007 GCF_000690535.1 Cariama cristata
GGGAAAATAACACCTCTGCTTTTCGCGTGAATGTCATCTTAGCCCATAGACTCAGTCACTCTGATTTTTGGGTGCTCTGAATTTCTGTCACTGGCCTCCCATAGGTATGTAATGTGGATCCGGGCCAAAAGATGACTTATTCAAGTTGCTGAGATGCATATAACTTCTGCTGCAGAGCCGTGAAGGTGTTTTGGCTGAGGCTTGGTGCTCCCTGAAGATGGGGGAGTGCCTTGCCAACGCAGGCAGACATGCGGAGGCAGCTAATGTGGACTGTAACAGTGGAATTCCCTTGTGCTAATCAGCAGTTCTGGAGCAGGGCCACAAGCACCGAGACCTGGGACTGTGTCACCCGAAAGGCCTGGTATAACCTACAGTGGCCCAGAATCTCCGCAGGAGGAATGTTGCTTCCTGGTGCATCACAGGAAGGTAGATTTAGGTGAGCCACCAAGAAGATTTCATAATGGTAGGATGTGATAATAACAGAAGAGCTTTGGGACACCCTGGAGTCTCCCCCGTTGGAGGTTTTTACAACAGGTTAGACAAAACCCAGCTCAGGAATGCTGTAGGTAGAGTTGCTCCTGCCTCAGGGAGAGGGATAGATGGCATGACGTCTCGGAGTTCCATCCAGGTGCATATTTTCAAGGCCACATGTTGCTAATCAGTTTGGAATGGGCAGATCAAACCATGGGCTTGTGAAAGTGCACATTTATGAGTCAATGGCTGTTGAGTGTGCTGGCACTGTGGCTGGCACACGTGCTCATTTTTTTTCCACACCTCTCAAAGTGCTATTAGTTACGTGAAAAGAAGAGTGCACACAGGAGCAAGGCCTCTTGACAGGGAACAGCACGGGCATTCGTTTGGGATGTAGCAGAAGGGTCCTCCAGAGAGGCAACGTTTGCCAGTATGAACAAACTTAAGTCTTTCTCTTTGAAAAAAACTGAGCATCAGCATGTGCTTCCCCAGGTTCTCATGGAGATCCAGGCTGCGCTGTGTCATAAACCCATAATCCTATGTGAAAAGGGTTGGGAAAAGACTAATTGTGAGTACAAATGTACATTTGGCTAGCAGAAGGGTAGGGAGCCTGGCTCGCACAGCCATGGGAATGCCAGGGGCTGGTTAGGACATGCCGTATCCAGCATTTGGGGAAAGACGGGGGAGGAACAACGATGCACAGTGGGGAAAGGGAGCGCTGGTGACAGGGCAGGCCCAGAAAGGTTTACCTGTCCTCACCCTGGGTCTGGGAAGAGAAAATGTGGAAGGGATAATATGAGGACAAGGTTACCAAGTTACCGGCTGGATGTGTTGGCTCAGGTTCTGTGAGGCCATGGGAGGGAGGTCAGAAGACTACGTACAGGCTGTTTTAGCAGATCACCTTGTCTTTGCTTGGTGACTTCTGAGACAGAACAAGAAAACAGGTGAGTAACAAGGAAGGATTGCGATGGAAAAGATGCACAGGAAAGCATAAGGGGAATGGGAGTGCCTGGGTCAATTAAGTGGTGCTGCTTTGTAACTTGAGTGGATTATTACCAGCGGTGTAAGTGGCTTTTGAGTTTTGGCCAACAACCTCAGACAGGTCTGGCCTGAAAGTGCCACCAGCCTTGGGTCACAGATTTTGTGTGTTTTTAGGTGCCACGATAGGGTCCATGCATAAACAAGAGCCCTAGGTGAAGAGCCCTAGCCCCGATGAAAACTTACTTTCTGCGGGAGTGTGGCTCATTACAACCAGAAGGTTTGCAAGTGTGAAGAAGTACTATTGACTTTTAGGGACCACAAACGGAGATTACGTTTTTCTAAGGGGTTTGAGACGCATGCCCTTGCTGGTGTATTTAGTGCATCTCATAGACCAGGTCAATCCAACGCGTTGCTCCTATCAGCTAAGCCAATGTGGGCAGGAGGGAGATACCTCCACAAAGTGTTTTGGAGACACAGGTGTAGATGTAGGACTTCCTGAACACACCAACTCTTGCTTATTTTATGACAACAGACATTACAACAAACAAGAATCTGTTTCCTTCCTGGGTTTGTATGGGAAGGCTCGTCTCTGGCATGCTGGAGATGGAGCTGCACGTGGTCGTGCAGCAGAAGACACATTCCTGGCAGCAATTCTCTTCGGGATCTGCTTGCCACAAAATGTCCTAGCTGCCTCAGAGTTAAAAGATCTGCTGCCTGTTGCCACTTGCTGGCTGCCTGTGCTTGCAGGTGGTGGAAGAGGTGGAATCCCAGCCGCTTGGCATCTTGTATCATTGGGGGAGAAAAAGTGGATGGGTCGTTTTTCTTTCATATGGAGTTTTTATTCTCATCTTAAGCCCATAGAAGAGAAAAGTAACTGATTCACCCGCTATGCTGTAAACAAAACACCCTGCTGATTTAGCAGAACTAACTGAGCAGCTTTTAAACGTTCACAGTGCAGACTGAAGGGGGGAAGAATACAGACACAGCTGCTTGGCCTTTTTCTTCTCTCCTTCTTTTTAGGATTAAAAATTTGGATCCATTGCTTTCCTTTAATGTGAGTCTTTGCAACAGTGATTGTTCGGTAATGTGCAATAAACCAGATTTGCACGGCTCATAAAGAGCCAGGCTGGTTTTCATTACTCTGGGGAGAGTGTTGATAGTGCAGGGAGTTTGTCATAAGTTGTCTTGAGTGGGCTGTGGTTGCCACAGCTTCATTGGACCCAGCTTAGACCAAAGCTGAGTCTGAGTTTTGGGAGGATTCCTGTGGTGAAAAGCTCTGTTATAGTTCAGTCACCAAAATCTACGCAGGTGCAATCATTCTAGAGAGCTGCTACTGGTAGGATAGTGGATAGTTTCCAGTATGGCCTCTCTGGGTTATGATGCCATAACTCTAACTGCAGAGCTTACCCTTTTTTATAACTCTTTGGTATCACCACCCAGAGCCAGCTCACCCTCATAATTGCACCAGTGAAAAACCCTAGTATAGACAGCAATCAGGCAGTCAACAGTTAATTTCAAGATTGTTTTCTTGGACAATAAGAAATGGGTTTAGGCCTCTGCTGCCTATTTTTGAAGTTCTGTTTTGGGTACTCACCTGGACCAACAGTGCTCCGGGGCAGCCTCGGGCCTCAAAAGGTTTCCCTTAGGAGCAGGGAGGGTTACAGCAGAAAGGGAGTCTGTGCTACAGGCTCTGGAGACCTCGGTTCTCTCGCCAGCAGGGAGAAAGGCTGCACGGTGTGAAGATCTAGAAGATACCCAAGATTGGGGCTGAGACTCTTGTTTTGGCGTATGAGTATACAACAAAATGGGGTCTGAATATGCAGCAACACAAGCGATACATGATGTGTCTTGGGGACAGCAGCTTTACTTGTGGATCCTCTTCTGCAGCAACCAGTAACCAAAAGCAGGCTGGATTTTGGGCTTTCCCTGCAGCAGCCGCCTCTTCCCTGCTTCTCATAACTAGTGATTAATTGTTTCTATTTTGCCAGTACCCAGAGTATTTAGAAATAAAAGACGGCAGTGCTGGATGAGTGCCATTCTCTCATCTCTGCAAAACAGCAGTAATAGTAACAACTACTGAGAGAGAATGGCACGTAAGAGCCCACTTAGGCTGTTATGTATAGCTTTTCAGTGCCCATTGCCATGTTCCTTGCAGCTAAGCACCAAACTACAGTATTTTTTATGGCAAAAACAGTTAATGGTAAGACAGAGACAAGACTGTAAAAAAGGAGGAAATGAGCTGGGAGCTTGTTGGCAGGAAGGCTTTCCTCTCCCATCCCTACGTTTTGCCTGAAGCTTATTTTCAAACACACTGGTGAAGATTATTTTTTTCCAATCGGTTTTTAGGACAGGGGTAGCCTGACTTGACTACCTAATTTCTGTGCTGAGGCTTGTCCTGTACCACCACTGCGCTGCTGCTGGAGCACCTGCTCGTCCCAGTCCTCGATCGTGGGACAGAGCTGGCAGGGGCGGCTGTGGCCAGCACTGCTCCAGCAAGCTTAGGAGCCCAGCCCCAGGGCGACACCTCCTTAGATCAGTTGCCGTCTCCCTAGCATGGACTATAGCATACAGTGCTTCCAAATAACGTGCTGCTGTAATGGCTTTTGTACAGGGCTGCAGATCCGCTCATTGTGAGATGCTTCTTCAGGTCCAATCTGCTTTTCTTAGGGAAATAAATTCCCCAGGCAGTCACTGAAGACTGATTACACCGAGTTGGATATTTATGATTTGCTTTTCTTCATTACTCAAGGCAATTTTGCCTAAACTGCGTAACAGGCAAGGCAGTTTTCCCCTGGCTGGGCTAGCCATCTGAACACAATTAGACTTGGCTATTATTAGCAAGAGTGAGCAGGGCTGAGTTTACAACTGTGCAGGAGTGATAAGCTCAAGACGAATGCGCTTCTTCTCCAAGTAACTGTCTAGCTCTGCTCCACTCCTCCGCGTCTGAGACACCATCGTGCTGAAGTCAGGAGGTATTTTTGTTCTCTGAACAGGGATGCCCAAAAGGTGTGGGCCGGGTGGTTTCCTTTTTAATGGAAGGTTAAACAGAAGAGAGAATATCCCACACAATTTCACCCTCATCATCCAAGACACTAGAGTCACAGCTGTTTTCAAGTTTTCTGATACCCCTTTTTATGGCCTTTAGCCCAAATTCCTGAGGATCCCCAAGCCATGGCCATATTGGTTTCCCTGGACTCATCACTTTGTGGAGAACTTATATTTCTGTATCCACACTAAATTTGAATTTGCTTGTTCAGTAAAATCTTGTCCATCACAGAGAGTGGCATAGATCTCACTAGACATTCCTCTACCTAAACAAGATACCCGGGGCTGCTTTAAGCCTCTGCATAAATCAGAGAAATCACATCCTGAACTGCTTTTACTATGTGAATCTAGATGACTAGTCCAGGCATTGATGCAGACATTTAGATTTAGGGGAGATTAATCCCATGAGTCTCAGTTTTATGACTCTCATGTAACAACATGCAAGAAGTAAAACTGCACGTCAGAGGTGTTAATTGTCACCTTGTGCTGATGAAGCAGCAGCATTGTGAAGCACAGAGGAAAGCACAAGAATAACAGGTTTAAAAAGTGTAACATAGGAATGAAAGGCTGAAAGTAGTGCATTTTCTTACATTAAAGAGCTGAAAGGAAGGAATTTTAAGAGAAAGAAGACATAGCAATCCTCACTTCATGAAAGATCATTGTAAAGACAGTGATGAGCTGTGGGTTATGACTACTGGTAAGCTCAGGACTAGCACGGCTCTGCCACGTGTAGGCATGGGAGGTGTCCTGGTGCTACCTGAGAGCTGAATGACCCTGGGACGTTTCAAGAGACACGGAGAAGCTCGCCAGAGGCACCTTCAGGAGGTTGCCAGTCTGACGTCTCACAAACTATTAAAACTACTTTGGTCTCTTCTTCCAAGTGAGCTTGCAATGCCAGGTTGTGAAGAACTGTTAAGACTGCCAAAGCATTGTGACAGGCTCTAACTGTGGTTCTAGGCAAGAAAAGCAGAGTGTCAGCTGCCAGTGTAAGAGCTTGAAATGTTTCCTATGCTGCTATCTGCCTTCTGGTGATGGCAACAGAAATTATGCAAGCCACATGTGTAAGACAAAAGCGTGTACGTTTCTAAGAAAACAGAGCTACTCCTTGGACAGTTCCCAAAGGGCAAGCTATAATTATCAGGTACTCCCAAAATATTGTCTCTATTTTCAGAAGATGCCAGGCTTCCTGGATAAAGTATCTCAGGAGCCAAAACAACAGGTGACAGAAGAGGGACTCTTGCTTGCAAGGACACCATTTCAGGCCGTATAATTTGAGATAAGTCAGACACCTTGGCAAGCTCAACAGTTATTACTGGAATAAGACAAAGAGTCTCATGTTTAGAAAGCTCCAGTGTACCCGAGCAGAAGGTGCCTGTTTCACTAGGTCTGGGAGCTTCAGCTTTAAATAATAAAGTATTACTTACCTTGAAGAACTGAAGCACAAAGTGAGATTACAAAATTGAGATCACTAGAGGAGGCACTACTATCAATAGTATTAGTAGAAGCAGTGATTTCGTAAGGGTTGGCATTTTCTTCCTTTCATTTCTTCAAGCATCAGATTGTTGCCAATAAACAGATTGCAAGTCATGTCAGACACTTTAAACCAACCATAACTTTCCTAAATAAGCTCTCTTATGAAGCAACTGATGTTGCAAGGTAATTCACTTTCCATAGAAAGGTCAGATTAAGAAAACTAGGAACATGACATCATTCACCTACATCACTTATGGTCCAGCCTTTACTTCTGCTGTCTTAGGGGCTTGATAAAATCTGCTTACAACCCAGTCAAACTCTACAGACATGAAATAGATATACTCAACAGGCCCTTCCCCTTCTCTGGTGAAAAAAAAATCCATTTTATACATGCAAAGCATTCCCACTTGTTCCTCCGCAACCATCTCTAGTGAAGGATACATTAAATATTAGATGGGAAACTCCCAGCATCAGCCAAAGCAAATGTCACAGAACAGAAATTCTCTCCGTGTGTAAACATACCACAGTTTCAAGAAGGTCGGTCAGCCTATGTAACATTTTCAACTGCCATGAAAAGAAACTCATAGAAGCTATCACAATGTTTTGTGTAAACCAGAAGGGAGCTAGATCACTCCTGCTGTGCGATGAGCAATCCATGTAGTTGTAACTGTGTTTTCAATATGCAAAGTGCTACGTCATGTACTATGGTAGTACATCTATCAGATCAGATGAGGATTTGGGGGCAGATTTATTCTACAAACATTTTTTTCAGACCAAGAGAGATCAAAAAGAGTCATAGATATTAAATTAATTGTTCCAGGAATGAAATACTTTAAGGAATGAGCGGTTTGCCATAAATGTGACAAAGAAACATCAGACTTTGATCCAGAAGTGGTCATGCCTCTCGTGCCTGTTTCCCATCTTCTTTTTATCTTAAGGAGATCCCAGCATGACTGGCTCAGGCAGAGGTAGCTATGCTATAGACGTACAAAGCAAGGTGAGATGACCCACGTTTAAAGTCTCTTTCAAGTGTGTTGACCATATCACTACTGAGAAAACTCAAGAAAAACCCAGCTGCAATAATTACTGTAACTAAATTCTTAACTAATACAGCTTTAATTCAAACATCAGTTTTGTAGCTTCTGATTTAACATCTCGGTATGCACAGAGAACTCTTCTCTAAGGCTGGTTATCTTTGTACTTCACAGAACAGGCACTTCCTATGAAGCGATGGGGCAGAATTACCCCGAGAGATGTATGACCCATTTGAATCACCCTGAGAGAGAAAAAGATTTTCTGAAGTTAAATGTAATTTTCAACTTGCACTAAACAGCATCAAGTATTTTTGCTTTCTTTGTATAGTCCGTATACTCTGGTCTACCTGCTAACATTAAAAAAGGGCTTCCTTTTAGATTGTAGGAGCACTTGACCTATCGCTTGCAATTTCAGCTATTAAAACTATTCTAACATTCAGCAGTAATTGCAGGTGAACTTTTGAAGCATTTGGTTCAAGAATTTCCACCAAAGAGCAAACTGCTCCCTTCATGGCATATAATCATGGCTATTCCAAGGAAGCCATTGTAACCATGTGTTGCATTAAATATTTTCCTCATTTTTCTTAAGCGTTTCTCTCTTTTAGTGCCCATTACAGCTAGAAGACAATTGGGAGAAATGCTGATACTAAGACAGTCTTCTGTATAAAAAAGATTTCACACTTAATTTACTTTAGCTTAATCGTGAATATATCAGACCTTAATAGTATATTTAAAAAATCCCTTTGGTTGTTTCTCCTGAAGTCATATAGCAGTAACCTAGAAGGAACACTGCAGACTTAAAGGACTCTATTTTATTTTAAAAGAACTAAATATTTCTTACCTTTAACAAAATTATGTGCAGCCTAAACTAAAAAAAGTCAAGGAAAAAGGTATCTTCTCCCCAGGATTCTTTATGAGTGACCTATTGTCTGAGGCTGTCGGGGTGGGAAAGCCCTATAAGCTTCCTCTAGGGGAACATCAGAAGCATCTGCAAGAAGCAGGACTCCTGAATTTACTGAATACCTCCAGAAAATTACCAGTAACTGGACAATTAGATAGTGGATAACACGAGGATGTAACAAAGGCATCCCAGTATCTGAAATGGAAGACATCAATACTTGCGGGTGTCATGGTACCTAGACAGCACATCTGAGAGAGCAACCATTTCTGTAAGTTCTAATCTTTTGTTCCTTCTGGTCTTTTGTATGACAATTACAAGCAAAAGAGAGAAAAAAAAATTACTTGTGCCTTTTTTGAAAATAAACTGAAATCTTGAAAGAGAGAGGCTTATGAAAAGGACAGTAACATTGGACTCTCTGTTCCTGCAGGAGATCTGAATTGGCAGTGGCAAACCAAGACAGTGAAAAACAAGCAAATGAGACAGGACTTAACCTACCGAAAATTTTATTTTATTTACTTCTGCTGGCACTATTTAGTGCCAACATCTAATACGCCTTTTGAATTAAAGTCTTTCTTTAAAAATTCACCATAGTAACCTCTTCATTATGGAGATACCGTTTATGAGCAAAAGAGTCCTCAGCTATCCTCCCTTGAAGTTGGGAAATAGCAGCCAGGGCGTTTTCTAAAATGAGACCAAAGGATACATGCCACTTCCCAAGCCTTTCGTACGTATCATAAAGATCTACAATGCTTTTCTTAATGTGAAAATAATGTGCTAGGAGACACCAGGCAATACAGAAACACCGACTGAAGGAAAGAGGGAAGAAGGGAAGCTGCTCACATACAGCTTGTAATATTCTAATACCAAATGTGGTGAGTAATATCTTTTTTAAAACTTTATATATATATATCTATCTCTCCATCACTCAGATGACCTAATAGCCCTGTGACTCTCCCCTCCCCACCGCTGGGCCCCACCCACAAACATGCACATCAACATCCAGTGTATTTTTAACGGCGGGGCTTTCGTGTACGACTGCCTACAGGAAACGTTAACCTCACGTACCCGCAGCAGCACACCGTGCACAACTGCTCAGTAACAGCAAAACAAAGGAAGACCTAATACTAGAAAAATGTCACTCCCGGCAAGAGATGACGTGCATAATGCCGCGAAGTTCCCTTGCACTATGCCCATAAAGCAAAAGGCCTCTCCAGCTTTCAGTTTCCCCTCAAAAGATTCTTTGTGGATTTGAGCAGAACAGGCTTTATTCATCATAAATTCATCAATTCATCATGCACCCCAGCAGGCAGAAAAGCCCATCGGAGAATCAGACTCTTACAGGTTGTGATAAGACAGAAATACCTGCAAGTGTCATCCTGCAGCAGTGGAGACTCCCCGTAAAGTCATGTCCACTTGAGCCAAAGAGTCTCCGTTACAAGTCAGCAGCACAGCCTGCGGCACTCTTAAGCAACACTTTCAAATAGAGAACTGAGCTATTTGAAGTCCAAACTTTTCTTTAGAGATGTCTGTTGGTCTTTATTAACTACCAGGGAGCCTGAATTACATGCAAAATTGAGATGGATCAAGGCGTGAGAGAGGTAAAAGGGAAAAAGGAAAAAAAAAAAAAGGCATTTCATTTTTCAGTTTGGGATGGTTGGAAGGGTTTTCTCATCTGTTGTCAAAGACATGAATGGCAACTTTTCAGATACACTAGAAAGCAGAGTCTTTGTCCTTTGCATTTCACTGGTCACCATCTGGTGTGCTCAATTGCATCATGCAGAAATCAGATTTATTTTTTTTAAAAGAGAAAACATATAGTGATATTTCACTATTTGTTCCAGTAATTTTTGCATACTAAAACGTTGCTTTTGAGTCTTGTCACCGTTCAAGGCTGGGCCAGCACTTAAAGCGGACAGCAGACGCTCTCTATTAACCCCTTCCTTCCCCAGAAGGAGAAAAGGGAGAGAGACATGAGTTAGAAAATTAAAACTACTTTAATAAAACAATATCAATGCAAAAGAGTATAATAGTAATACTAATACTACTAATAATAGAATTAAAAATACACAAAACCAATACTGAGCTTCCCAATGATGATCACGGAATGGCAGGGCAGGCACCCTGATGTCCTGAACTGGACTCCACAGCCGAGAGGAGCTGGGTTCAGGAACGCATGGATCGGGATTGGAGGCAGGAGAATGAGCAGAATCCCACAGGGATGCTGGCCATAAAAGCAGAAGGGCTGATCGCGGTGATCCCGTAGCTTTATACTGAGTATGATGTGTATGGGATGGAATACTTGTTGGTCCATTTTGGTCGCCTCTCCTGTCCGCACTTTCCCGCATGTGCGACCCTTTTACATCTTTTCACTTGTGGAACATAAGAGAGGCAACAGTGACCTTGGTTCCCACAAGAATTAAGTATAAGCATGGGCCTTTCTGCATACCAATCCCACTGTTACTTTAGTAACAACTATAAACATCACGCGTTATCAATTCTGAAAGCAGACACTGTGTGAAAAACATACAGCCAACTTCAGAAAGTGCAGTTACTTAGAAGAAACTTAACTGAAGGAAAAACTCAACTGAAAGGAGAAATGGTCCTGTTTGAGCCAAACCAGGACATTCCACCCCTTGTTCCATACCATTTACATCACGCTCAGGTCACTACTGCTTTTTCCATCTTCAAATATATATATACACACATATATACAGACACTAGTTTATGATTCATCTTTCTACACAAAAAATACGTTGAGTTCATTTAGTTCATGTTGGTGGGTTTCCATCTATCATAGCAGCACCTCAGGGCAGCAGAGATGGTATGAGATTTGGCGTGGTTTGTGCCCACGGCTTGTGGGTTAAAGTTGTCAACTTCAAGGAAGTTACTGGATGCCACTTGATGAAGCTGGTGCCGGTTTCATTACCACTGTTAGCCTGAAAGACACTTACTGAACACTGTTAGTATTATGTAGCAGCTAACATCATACAATTCAAAACTGAGCATTCTCACCTCAAATCAAATCCCCTTGAGGAGCACATCGGACTACACCATCCTTCAACATCACCCACCAAGTACATCCAGGCCCTTGAGCGAAAGCAATGCCATGAATAGGTTTGCTTTTGCCTGAAGCAGGAAAAACCCAGACAGTTTTCCCCAACATATTCCTTTCATGCACCACAGGGAATTTATCCCCTTCTACCGCAGGCAAAACGTCTGACTGAGCAGGGGCAACTCGCCTGATAGACCCCCTGGTGTTAACTGTCCAGGTGGCTTGTGCTAAATGTTTATCCCAATTTTTAAAAGTTCCACCACCCATGGCTTTTAATGTAGTCTTTAACAAGCCATTGTATCGCTCAATTTTCTCAGAGGCTGGTGCAGGATAGGGGATGTGATGTACCCACTCAATGCCATGTTCTGTGGCCCAAGTGTCGATGAGGTTGTTTTGGAAATGAGTCCCATTATCTGACTCAGCTCTTTCTGGGGTGCCATGTTGCCATAAGACTTGCTTTTCAAGGCCCAGGACAGTGTTCCGGGCGGTGGCATCAGGCAAAGGATATGTTTCCAGCCCTTCAGTGGTTGCTTCCACCATTGTTAGCATACGGTGCTTGCCTTGGCAGGTTTGCGCTAGTGTGATATAGTCGATCTGCCAAGGCTCCCCGTATTTATATTTCAGCCATCGTCCTCCATACCAGAGATGCTTTAGCCGTTTGGCTTGCTTAATTGCAGCGCATGTTTCACATTCATTGATAACCTCTGAGATAGTGTCCATGTGGTGCTGCATTTCCCCCCCAACACCTTTTTCTGGGCCTCGCTACGATTTCAGAAATTCATGCCTTAGCTTTTGTGTAATGAGTTGGGTGATTAAGCATCCCTTGATCGTACCAGAAACTCTCTCACAGCTAAGGATGGAAAAATACTGATTGTACCGGCAACCTCTGTCGCCTGGCCAAGGATGGGAATTAGACGAAACAGGCCTCGGTACATCTCTTATCTGAATAGAAACAACAAAGCAGGACTTGGAGGCCTGAGAAAAGTAGACCTCGGTACATCCCTTATCTGAATCATAGCTCGAGTAGAACACGGTATCAGTGCTCACGCACTCAAATTGTGGTCAGAATGGGAATTCACTAGTGACTAAAGTCAGTCATCTTGCAAACCTATAAACAGTGGTCCTAAGTGAGACCCTTTGAGCTCTCCTGGACCACAGCGGGCTGTGACCAGCATCTCCCTCTGAGCGGGACACCTCTCGGAGCTCATGAACTCTCAAGTTTGCAAAGTTTGGAGGATCGTTTCTGAAATCAGACAACAGAGCCTGGGCCAAAAATCCTTCACTCCTCGAGACTCAACCCTTGCCCGTTGAGAGATGCCAAGGCATTTGAAGTGAGTATTTCACTGATCTCCAGGGAAATTTTTCTAATACGTATACCTACCTTTATACATGTATTTCTTTATACATATATTTCCTTATACATTTATTGCTTTATATACATGTATCTTTATACATATATTCCTTTATACATATATCTCTATAGATAGATATTTCTCTTAGTGCTTGTGTGTATGCATGTGGGAATCAATTCAAATACCCTATAACAATTTAAGTCATTGCTATGATCGTAGGACTTCGTAGATGTTAAATTAGTGATTAAGTGCTGTTAAATGAAAAGTGCTGCTAAATCCTACTGCTAACTACCTCACTCCTGATATCTATTAGACACAAACCGTTGACCAAGCCTGGGACTAGAGGTAGATCCAGCCGCACCTAGACTCCTCTCTGAGAAGGAGTTTAGGAAGCAAGTAGGTCTACTCCAAACCTCATGACTCGATGGGAGGGTTTCCCTTACCCCTTCCCCTTTTACCCCCGGTCCCTGCGTAAACCACTCTAGCTTGATTTTAACCATTTTTTTTCCTTTCCTATGTACCTTTCTTTCATGTAGTAAGTAAGAGAGAAGCTTGCCATCAAACTTTGTTAAGTCGCCTATCTATCAATTCATATTAAAACTGTTTATGCTAGTACCTTTGATGGTGATTCTTTGAGCAACCTTAAAACCACTCATTAACGACAGTCCATGGTTAGGTCCACCCCTTGATCACGAGCCCATCTATATGTTGCATCTCTTCTCTGATGGCCTGAGGTGTCATTGGGTCATTGAGCTAGAAAAAGTTCACCTTTATGTTCTCAGTCTAGATCTAGCTAAGCCACTTCAATCTTAGTAGCCTGATCTGCCTTCTCGTCATTTTGGTGTTCCTCAGTGGATTGAAATCATTGTAGCTCTGCGTCTCTCACTGATGTAAAAATGGGTTCGCTTACTTGTAACTGTCATATCAGATCAGACCACTTGCCTGTCTTGTGTGGCACGCTGTCTCCCGCCCTGGTCAGATAACAGCTGCTTCAGAGGAAACCGCGCATGATGCTGCGATAGGTAGCTGGGGAATAAGTTGCCCAGAAGGAAGTTACTTCCCCAGACATCTGCTCTGCATGCAATTGCTGTTAAACTGGGTTCATCTTGGCAAGAGATTGTGCTGCTCTTCAACTTCTCCTCCAAACTTACCCTGGGACCCAAACTGACAGTGGTGGTGAGGGGCTGCCCCATGATGTTAAGCAGTTCCTACCTCAGTGCTCAGAAACATCTTTCCCTTAAAGCTCTGTGTAGTAAATATATAATACAAAAAGGGAAATATATATTTTTTTAAATGTTTAGCTCAAGATGCTAAATACAGAGGTCACAAGAAATCTCTTGCTTTAGAATGCTGATACTTGAGGAAAGAGTTGCAAATATATGCTGTAACCAGGGACTTCCTGGTGGGTGATGGGGAAGAAAGAACATGAGGAAACGCTGAGGAAGACCTGTCAATGCACAGCATAGAACAACCTGGTACTGCAAACCGTGTCCCTGATTCAGCAGAACATGCCAACTGCAGACTAATTAGCAAGGAAACAGGACACCCACCACGATTTTCTTGACATGTAGATGAAACAAATTCAGTGGAGTAGTGCAGCAGCCTGCATAATGACAGTACTTGGCCTACAAGCAATGCCACAAAACTATGATTTTACCTGGTCAAGACCTCTTCATAGAGCGAACATTTTAAGCTGGAGAAACAGCATAAGGCTTTACAGGCCTTTATCAGTTTGGGTCGATCACATTATAATTGACTGTTCTGTTATCCCTAACATAAAGTTACCTGGAGGTCGGAAAGGTGCTGCACCTCCTCCTGCAGTTAAGTCAATCAGAAATGGCCTTGAAAGCCAGCTGGCTGCTCTGCCAGATGAGCACCGCAGATGTTCAGCCCTGGGAAACTAACTGAAATTCTAACGTGACGCCTCCTGTGCACATCACAGTGCCGCTTCGTGTGGAGAGCGGTCTTGCATGCTCACAGTCCCTCGGGTATCCTAGAGAACTGGGACATCTCCCCTTATAGTAGCTCTAGCCCATTGCAGATTCTCTTTTCCCAACTCTTTCTCCAAGATTCCAACCCTTTTGTATTCCTTCCCATTTCTCCACAGCCTGCGTCGGTTCAGGACACATCCTCACCCCTCCCAGTCACTCTACTGCATCATTCCAGTCGGTGTAAGAATCTGGGAGAGATGTACAGCTTCACTGGACACGCTGCTTCACAATTCACCAAGGGCTGCGTTAAATACACGTGGAGGAAATGGAGTGAAACAACTCTGAACCGTAACACAAAGCTTGTGGTCTCTAGCCAGGATGTTTGGACTAAGACCAATTACTGTGAGGGGAGACCCGGGGGCAGGGGTTCATCATCACCTGTAACTGTGTGTAACAGCATCATCGACAACATCGAAGCTAGATCTCCAGATTTTAACTGCAGCCAACGGAGAGCTGGTGGTAATTTGCTGAAGCTTCAGGTACTGCTTATCTGACCAGCTGTAGCCATTTCCTTTAGAACGAGGTGAATCACACAGATGGCATCTCACGGCTCTTTGTTGACCCAGAGAGGGAGCGCTAGGTGACTCCCAGATAGATAAGCAGGTGTTATAGAAATCATACTTAACACTGCCAATCTTACCATGGTATCCACTTTCTGAGCTCAAGTTTTCAGCAGCACTGGTTAAACCAGCTGGAGGTACACCTATTGGGGAGCACGTCCCATCTGTAAAAGAACGGCAGCGGTATGGGTAAAGCAAACTCCACTACAAACCCTTCTAACTGCTGAGGACGATGCTTTATTCCACACAGAACTGGAGGGTGAAGGGCCACAGCTGAAATCACAACGGCACAGCGTCAGTTACCATTTGTCACTCTCTGCTTGAGCTATAATAAGAGTGTCTTTGTACGGACACAACAGTGATTACGGCAAAATATTTGCGCTAACTGCTTGAGAGTTCACTACGAGTCTAATCCACCAAAAAGTCTCTTCACTGGGGAGCTTGGTTTTCACTAAGTTCTTTGCTTTCCAGCCACCCGGTTCTTTCCTTTCTTCCTCTTCTTTTTGGGGGACCCAGGCCAGGGAAAGCCCCGGAGCTCCAGGCAAGCCGGGGCATTGTGACAGATGTAGTAAGCGTTGAGCATGGCAGCTGGGCTGAGGACGTCCACTTCCTTCACCACCACCTTTGCTTTCTTTTTGGAGCTTTTGCCTTTGCCACGCTTGGGTTTGCTACTTTTAACTGCCTGCAGAGAGAAAATGACCACAAAAACACTCAGTCAGTTCTTTGTCTTTATTGTCTCGCTTCTGGGTAGAGGATCCCAAGACATCCCAGAACAGCTGTTTCATTGCGTCTTAGTCCTGGCTCGCAGTATTAGCTCAGAGCCCCTAACCACAGACTCCAATACTTTGTGGTGACTTTTTATACAGACTCACAAGCATTAATAAATGTTCACCAAATCCATATTCGCTCTATAGGCTGTAAGAACCTTTAAAGCAATCAGACAGAGCTAATTAGCGTTCCCCTGCGCTTCCTTCTTGCGAAAAAAAGTTTGTGCACAATGGAAATCATACATTCTTTTCAATTGATTTTTTAATTAATGCATTATGATACAGTCCTGAAGTAAACTAAGCCTATGCTGTGTGCTCATTCACTACTGTGTGTATACTTGCGACTCTGGGTCACAAACCAGAAAAAGCAGGTCTCCTTCTACAGCTGTAGCCATTGCAAGGTTCTGCAATACAGCTGCTCTTCTACCATTAGTGGTAACACAAATCTAAATAGCAGCTCTGCCCTTCTGTATGTACGAAGGAGGTGTTGCCAAGACTCTCCCAAGCCCTAGAGGAGGCCAAAAAAATACTCCTGTTGGCTGCAGCTGACGAGCGCTGGTGCCTGAACATCCAGCCTCTTGCCTGTGAGAGGGATTTGCCAGAGTCTAATTCACTCCCTGGATTGTTTTCTCACCCACCCTGGCCACTCCTCGCAACAAGCCAGGAGCGTGTCTGCGTGGAAGATGCTGCCTCCGGGTACTGAGCAACAGAAACCGATTCAGGGACCCAGAGGGATCTCTCATTGCTGCTGTGTAGGCAGGAAAATCGTGATGGCAACACGGAGCCAGAAGGTGGGCAGCGTCCCAGGAATGTCGAGGATGGAGTGACAGCTAGTCCCAGAGAAAAGGCTGAACGGGAGTATTTACACATCATGAGTGACTAAAAGTATTTGATCTCTGGTCTGATGCCAAGAGCACTGTCAGTACACACCGAGTCACTTTATGCATCTGCCCATCTATTTCTGTTATTTGCCTGGTTTTGCACAGTGTAATTAAACGGATCCAAGCAATTAATTAGGAATAATTAGCACAGATACAGCCAGAAAGACCACGTGTAACTATCAGTTGGGCATAAACCAGGGGAAAGCAGCATATGTAGCATATTTTTCATGGTATCAATTCTGAAGAGTCCTTTTACAGCTCAGTACTGTTAAGTGCAAACAAGACAAACATTTGTGCTCTGAGGTACAAGAACAGTCCAGGGTACAATCTTCAGAATCAGCTGGGACCACAATGTGAAGGAATATGTACAGGTAAAGAAAAAAAAAGTCAAGATTTCTATATAAAACACACAGAACCACTATCCACAGAAGGAAAAAACACAGACAGAAAATACAGAGTGCAAGCTGCAGCTGATGGCAGGTTGTTTCCTAAACCTTCAGTCATGCAGACTGCAAACTACTTGAACTCAGACATATATTATAGAAGGTGACAAGCCTTTTCTGCAGACCTTAATTGGACAGAATTTGTTGAATCCTCATGTCGTGGAATGTGCACACTTCACTGAGTAGATGCTTATGTCAGATTTTTCAGCCAGTTACCCGAACCATACTCCCTGTTTACACACTCCCTGCAGGGTCTCTGGCAGATTTTATGAGCACAGTTAGGTTCCTGGTTAGAATTTTGCATGTAGCTGATGTTTTAAAATGAAAAACGTGCTTACAAGTAAGGGCAAACTATTGACCAAGTCTGCAGTGAGAACCAGGGAATGCCTTTTGTCTGGAGTAGCCTCACTGCTCCTGCTGTCCCTCTGCAGCGGTTACCTCTGACCTCCAGGCTTTAAATGTTCTCAATCATCGTCAGCAACCGTCTTGTCTTCTGTTTCCCATCTCTCATGAAACGTGGCATTGGTAAGCTGTGCTCTGCAGTCGGCTCACACATGCGAGCACAACCTAGAGCAGGGGTTCCCGAAGCATGGGAAGCTCACAAGCTACAGCACAGCATCACAAATGCTGTCAAAAGTAACATCTTGTCCGTGTACATGCACAGACAGCAGTGCCAGAGCCGACGCTTGGCACACCAGCTGACAACCCCCGGATTTCTTACGGATTTATTGGGAAACTGGAGGACACACGATGCTGATCACAGCACAGTTCTTTTTCAGTGTGTAAAGGCAGGACTCGCACAGATCAGACTTCCTACCCTGATCTCTCGTGAGTTTTTAAACTACAGCCCAGTGTGACATCTGAACACCCTTCAGAAGTACTGGGAAATCCACGTTTACGCAATATTTTCATTCACCCACAAGCAATAAGATTTGAGTCTTTGTAGGGTGTGTGCAAAACCTTACAGCCTGTAGCCAAGAACAACAAGAAAAGCTAAAAATCAGAATCAGGTGCATACTTGCACACAGTGAATTTGGACAGGTCAGTTTTTACGTCCTGCAGCCTTGGGAAGGAACCTTTTGGATATTAACTCCATTTCCTTAAAAAGCAGTATTAATACTCGTCAGAAGAATCAAACCTGTATTACCATGGGTAAGTGTTTTTACTGAGCGGTGGCACTCCACATCAAGCCCTGAAGACAGACCCTGCAACACACAATCACGCAGTGGGTTACATACTGTGCAAAGCACTAGTATCACCCCCCCCTAAACTTTAAAGTTAAAAAAACAGTTAAAGTTAGTCCCTTGCAAAAACAGGTCAAGGTGTGTCATACCTAAACGCATTTCTTTGCGGACAATCACCTGTGAAGTCATCTACTAACTGCCAGATTCCAGGTCTCTGAGCTTTTCAGCAAAGCCCTCGAGATTTACTCTAACAAGGCAAGACTAGACAAGGAAAAAAGGAGAGCCCGAACCCCCACCGGGTGTCAGCCACCGGCCAGAGGCACCTGCCGAGCCCCGAGCTCATGGCAGGCCCGGCCGC
>NW_009623632.1:20453-20663 GCF_000690535.1 Cariama cristata
CCGCACCCGTCCCCGCCGCCCGCCCTCCACTGCACCCTCAGGACCTCACCCCCCTGTCTCCACAGCACCCTCAGGACCTTACCTCACCCCCCTGTCTCCACAGCACCCACAGCCTTCTTTTCCCTTTTTGCGCGGGCAGAAGAAACGAAGCTGGGGAGAGATTTGGCTCCCGCCCCCCCACGCACCCCCCACGTGAAAAGGCAACGAGTT
>NW_009623633.1:0-13683 GCF_000690535.1 Cariama cristata
GGGAGCCCGCTTCTGAGACCCTTTCCCCGCCTCGTCCGTGCAGAGCCGCGCTGCAGTGGGGTGCCTTGGAGCGGGCTGCGAGGCAGGAGGCCTCTGTGTGAAGGGAAGGGAAGGGTGGCCGCCTTACAGTGGGGAGCTGTCTCAGAAAATGTAACGCCTGGGCTACCTAAGGTGGTTAACTGACGCCACCGTCTTATGGATTGTCGAGTGTCTTTTTTTTTTTTTGTCCTAAATGACTATCAATTTTGCTTTTTGTTAGCGGATTAAGATGTTTCAGTCCCCAGCTGTTTGTTCCTGCTACCTCGATGCTGCTTTTGTAGCTTCATAAATGGCTAACTTGGTATGACTGACCTTTTTATGTGCGTCAGCTATGAATGGAAGCTTTCTCCACCAGCTGATAGTCTGCTTTGGCAGGGTCTTCCCCTCTGTTTCCTTTTCCTGTGAGGACGTTTCTGCTTATTAGTTGTGCTGCTTGACCAGTGGGCTTTCCTTATGGCAGTGCATTAAATAAAGTAGGTAAGAACTGGTGGTGATCAGGTGGGACGCGGAACAGTTGAAGTGTTCTGTTCATGTCTAATTACTTATTTTTTAAAATATCATTTGTATGATAGCTATTTATGGGTACAAAGCAAAATTAATGACTCAGCCTACCTGCTGTGATTGCAGGAACTTTTGGAAAATAAATTGTGTCATATGGCTTACTGTATGAATTTTTGCTTTTTTATCAGCTTAAAACCAAATATGGTCTCTTTTTAAATTATAGGTTCTCGAGTGTGGAGTCTGTGAAGATGTATTTTCTTTGCAAGGTGACAAAGTTCCCCGGCTGCTTTTGTGTGGCCATACTGTCTGCCATGACTGTCTTACCCGGCTTCCCCTTCATGGCAGAGCAGTTCGTTGTCCTTTTGATCGACAAGTTACTGAACTAGGTAAGAAAATGTAAGTCTAAAGTTCTTAAAACCTGTCAGCCAAGGATATCTACAAGGTAGTGCTAGATACAGAGTCTTAATGCTCCACTTAGTGACAGTATTTCCAAGTAATGAATATGCAGTATTCCTTTTCATTTAGAGAAGCTCATGGCACTGTTAAGCACTAGTAAAATAGATATTTTAGAAAAAAGAAAGTCAGGATTTTAGCTTCATTTTCTTGAATGTGGGCTTGCAAGCTTTATACCTTGAAGTCTTTTTGTACACCTATATTTACAAAGAGACTACTCTATTTTAAATTAGTGTCTAAGGGTTCCTGAATGGGTATTAGTTTCCTGCTGTCCTAAGCACTAAATGAACCGTGCAATTAAATAGGTAGTTTCTTTGACAAACAGATTTTCCTCGATTCATAATGAAGTGATATAGAGGGAAGAATCAGTGATAACAAACCTGGTTTTTAAAATGTAAAGTAATTCTATATATGCAGTAACTGATAGTGGCAAGCTATCAACAGGAATTCCCCTACTGTAGGAGTGTCTGGAGACAGTATTTGAAAGGATAAGGTACAGCTTTTATCCAATGGTGGAAGTTTATTTTAAGCAAAAAATTACACATTCCTTCAGAATAGGAATTCCCTATTCAACTCATCTTCTCTGTAACCCTCTGTTATCAGAAGAATTTGTACCGTGAATAACTTGTTAATAGAACTGGCTCCACCAGTTTTCAATAGCACAAAAAGATGTTGGAAGGAGGAGACTCGTCAGAGAAGGAGACCTCTAATCTACTGATCCATGAAAGAAATGTTTAAATATCAAATTCCCCTGAATAAGAATTTACTTTGCAGTGAGAGAATCTGCTAGGTTATAGACCAAACTGAGAGGAATATTAAGGCACTCTGTGGGATGCTTTCATGGAAATAGGAGTCAGGAAAAGAAATATCAGTCTTTTGTGAAAGAAGGGTTTGTTTTCAGGGGGGAGGGAGGTGGTAAGTGTGAGCATCATGAATAGTTGCCAGTCTAGAAGATGTGGTTAAAAGACTCATGATTTGTTTTACTTCTTACCTAAGACGGTACAGCTGCACAAGATTTCTTAAAGTATGCTTTTAAGGGAGAGAATGCTAGAACACAACACTCAGTTGTGCTGTTGTGAAACATTTCTGTCCAAGACCACTTCTTGTATCTGGAAAACTAAAAGTAGCATTTTTATTATGATGGAGAACTTGTCACTTCTTAGGTTTTATTGCACATTTTTTTCCCAGGCATCTGAAAGTATTCTATCGTAATTTTTTGTGGATTTCAGGTTTAACAAAAGTGAAGTTTTATAAAAATATTTAAATTTTTTTCATTGTACATAATACTGAGGAGCCTCTGATGAAACACAGTGAAATGTTATTAATCTTGTAAGGCTCCTATAGATAGGAAGTGGGAAGGAAAGCCTCAGCTTTTGTGTCTAGGATAGTAGACTTGCATCCTACTGACCAGTGCTAGAAAGAAGGATGATATGCTGTGATCAGCAGTCGCTCAAAAAACTGATAGGTAGAAAATTTTCGCAAAATAGTTTGAAATTAAAAATACTTCTGTGAATAAAAATGTTCTGCCTAGTGATTTGAGGCAGAAAGTGTCATAGCCAATTTTAGTCTTACCAGGTCCCTAGGAACTATGTTAAATGCTACTGGTTCCAGCATGTAAAGATGGGGAGTTTGTGGAGTACAGCTCGTCATGGCCCCTCTTTGAGGCATCTGTGCATTTGTTGCCTGGCTTTAATCACATAGTAGTTACTACTGTTGGTTAAATCTGCTGCTCTTGTAATTCTGTTTCCTTCTGAGAGCTCAGGAGTGGAGCTGGGAGGCAGGCATGGCAACTCTGGGCCTAGGGAACTTCTAATCCTTCCTTCCCCTCCATTTGAGCGCATGTGAGAAAGCAAGCTCCACTTTCATCCATTTCTTCAATAGCCATTCTGCCATTTAATGAAGTAGTCTCAGGAAGCTGTTTAGTATCTAAATCTAGATTATAGGATCACTGCCAAGAAGTCCTTTTGAAAGGAAAGCTGTATAAGCAGAGCGTAAAGCTACCTGTGAGCTAAGTTCCTTAATCAGTAACTGTGGATTTTATGGATGCTTTTAGGTGGTCATTTAATCTATATGATTCAGCAGATAGCCTTGCTTGTTTTCCTTTGCTCTTATTACTAAATCACTTAATCCTGCATTCATCTGAGTTTTCCCAAAGAATCTTGGGAACTTTTTGAAAGAAATAGACAGGGATCTATACATGTATAGACATAGCTGTATTTTTTCCCTTCTGAAGTGGACACTTGGTCTAAATTTACTGGCCTGTCTCTTCTATATGTATATAACTGTATGGGAAGACAGGATTAGAAGTACTTTGTCAATCAGGTTTTCTGGAAATATGAAGTCTGCAAGTGAAAATTGATGACACGTCATTTATATGCTTAGCAGAATATTGTAACAGTTTATAAAATCTTGCTATGAGAGAAAATATTTAGTAATGAACTGGTAGGATTAAAACCTGCCCAAACCATAGTACTTTGCAGAGTAGACTAAACATAGATTTTGGGGGGGGGTTTGAGAGTTCTTTAATGAAGTTGCCTGGGATTCATTTTCTAGTGGAGAATTTTAGATGACTATATACATGTCGAAGGTACATGAGCTGTCTAGTGGTTGTCTTCAACATTCTTTAACTGAAATGATGTAATGGAAAAGCTTCTTCAATTTTCAAATTTTTGAAGCTGTATGTTTTGAAGATTATGTTGACTCAGGCAGTATACTCAGGAAACAATCTATAAAATGGCCTGTGTAGAAGAAGAGACTCCTCTTAAAGCCTTTTCCTTAAAGTGTCTTGATTTGGAAGTAGAGGTGAATCATTTCTTGCAAACTGCTTGCTCTCTTCTTCCTGCATTGGATTAGTGGGTGGTTTTGTTAAAATACATGGACAGGGGAACTACTGGGAAGGATGTGCTTACATAATAGCTTTGGAGGCATTGGCTTTTAGTTTTAGCTGAGCAGCTTTGCTAAGGAAGCCTTTAGCAGTTTATAGCTCAGGTGAACTCTCCCTGCCATCATCACATTACAGGGCTGAAACTGTTTCCTGTCATTAGAACTTGAACTGATGTATGCAGGTGTTGACATCCTTCATGGAATCCATCCCATTGGTATTGTTTACATATATATTCTTTTGCTGGTGTTTGAGTGCTAAGATAAAACTTTAAAACATTGTGCAATAAAATGTGGCTATAACATAATATTCTCTTGGGTTTGTTCAGATATTTAGACAAAAGTTGTTCCTCTGCTCCTTGCATTATTTATAATCCTTTTGCCAACAATCTTCATGCTTTTGAAAATGATGTTTGTATTGTTGCCTGGAGTCTGTCTTAATATCTTCACTCTGTCGTTATCTCATTCCTGGCTGACGTGCTTTCTGCTATTCATGTCTTACTCTTCTTTTGAGAAGAGACGGTCAGATTGTGTAGTGGTTTTGTAATGGGCACAAACATCCCTTATAGGCAGAAGGATGACATCAGTGGATTCTTTTACATCTGTGACCAAAGTGGAATTTGAGCTAAAGTCCAAGAGATTAACAGATGTATTTACACAACTCGTCTTTTAATGTTTTTAAATATAAGATAAATACTTGATCAGATGTATTGAAAATGTTTACATTGAGTACTTTAGTAATTTTACAGTAGGTTTAGTGTAAAAAGAAGCAAATTCACTTTTTCTCAAATACATAAACTTTATGGTAGATACCAGTGAAATAAGACATGACTTCCTGTGTGATAATGCATGTTTGATAGGGTGCTTATTGGTTATAAATTCTGGTTTAGTAGATTGATAGTTGATATGTAAGCTTTGCCTGTTTTTCCATCTATGTCCAAGATCGACAGTCAACTGACAAAGTAATAACATGTATTAGTAAATTTCAGGATGTATAATAAAGACTGTAAAAGCAGTGTAACGTTGTTTCTCCTGAGAGCTTTAAGTTATGAACTAAAAGATTGTCCTGGTTTGGCTAAAATGGGACCAATTTTCCTTTAGTTAAATTTCTTCTAATCCACTTTCTGAAGTTCACTACATGTTTTTCGGATAGTATCTGCTTTTAGAATTGATGTTTGTAGTTGTTACTAAGGTAACAGTAGGATAGGTATTCAGAAAGGCCTGTGCTTATCCATGTGGGAATCAAGGTCACTGCTGGCTCTTTTATGTTAAATAATTGAAAAGGTGTAAAAGGGTCGCACTCGCAGGAAAATGCAGATGGGAAAGGCAGCCAACCAAAGTTTTCCACCCCATATGCATCGTACTCGGTATAAAGCTCAAGGATCAGGGGGGTCGGCCCTTCTTCTTTCCTGTCCAACATCGCTGTGGGAGTCTGCTTGTTCTCCTGCCTCCAATCCAGATCCATGTATTCCTTACCAGTGCCTGCCCTGCCATGTGAGTGATGCGAGCCACCATGGCATGCAGTCCTGTAATCATCATTGGGAAACTTAATATTTGTTTTGTATATTTTTATTTCCATTATTAGTATTAATGTTGTTACACTCTTTTTCATTGTTATTGTTTTATTAAAGTAGTTTTAATTTTTGAACCCGTAAGTCTCTCTCCCTTTTCTCCTTCCGTTCCCCTTCGGGGGAGGGGAAGAGGTTAATAGAGAGAATCTGTCATCTGCTTTAATTGCCAGCCCAGCAGGTGACAAAAATAAACACAGAATAACTACAAATCTATCTTTTCTCATCTTTTCTGTTGGTTATGTTTCAGTGAATTAGTTCTACTTTGACTTTCTGGCTTAGTTAGAGAAGAGAATGTAAACTGAAGAGAGTACTTCTTAGTTGTGGGTGGTGTTTTTTTTTAGTAAGCATATTAGAACCTGTGGAAGAAAATACTTTTCTAAGAAAATCTGTAATGACTGAACAGCTTCTTCCTCTCTCAGCCTTATCCAATGTTTGCTTAAAGGCTAAGACAATGTTTGCTTGAAGGCTAATTTGCTATAATCTATTTCATAAGTAGGTTTATCCTTTTGGTGATTAGTGGCTAATCTGGAGATACGAGGTCCTCATTAGTATCAGCGGCCATTATAGTGGTGTGGTGGTGTTGTGAGTATTTTATATACTGTAGTAACTGAAGGTTGTGCACGGTCAGTTTGCTACAGGACAGTGCTGTTCTAAACACTATAGAGGACAACCATGTAGCCACACAGCAGCTTGCTCACTCCTCCACAGTGGGACGGGGAAGAGAATCGGAAGGGCAGAAGTGGGTTGAGATAAAGACAGTTTAATAGGTAAAACAAAAGCTATGCACTCAAGCAAAGCAAAACAAGGAATTCATTCACCACTTCCCATTGGCAGGCAGGTGTTCAGCCATCTCCAGGAAAGCAGGGCTCCATCACACATAACAGTTTCTTGGGAAGCCAAACACCGTCGCTCCCAATGTCTACATGCTTCCTCCTTCACCCTAGCTTTTATTGCTGAGCATGATGTCATATGGCATGGAATATCCCTGTGGTCAGTTGAGGTCAGCTGTCCTGGCTATGTCCCCTCAAACTTCTTGTGCACCTGCAGCCTACTCACTGGTGGGGCAGCTTGAGAAGCAGAAAAAGACCTCGATGCTGTGTAAGCAGTGCTCAGCAATAGCTAAAATGCAGGTGTGTTATCATCACTGATTTGGTCACAAGTCTAAAACATAGCCCCATACCAGCTACTATGAAGAAAATTAACTCAGTCCCAGCCAAAACCAGTGCAGAGAAAAATTCTTAATAAGCTGAAGCTGAAGATAGGAGAACTTGCAGATACATTTGGGTTTTTGATTTTGTGTACACTTCCTTACAAACAATATTGTAACATATCTAGCTCTTAAAAGCATTGCATTTTATGCAGGGACTATATTTGAACAGTGTTTGTGTAATTCTTCGAAGAGCTTTTCTAAGTGGTGTGTACTCTGTGTGCTGCACATCCAGACTCGTGTGGGAGCTGAAGATCCATATTCTTCAAACCATGAAAACACTGTTCGTTCACTGGTTATGTGTACCAAGTTGAGGAGCAGCAAAACACAAGTATTTGAGATAGGAACCAGCAAAACAAAGTACCCATAACTGTCTGCTACTCACGGTAGTTGGTGTCTGTTCATTTGGAACATTGCTTTCACTCTAATGATACATCAAAATCTATGGAGTGTTTGATAAATCTCAGTATTGAAGAAGAAAAACTTTACATCTGTATGGGCTGAGTAGGATGACATCTGAATTCTGGAAGGATGCAGAGGGCACACACCTTTCATCACAGGGCAGCATAATTTAGGAGTTATTTACCAATAACTTTTTTCTGGACCTGGCATTGTTTTCTAAAATTATGTTCCCTAGCTCGTGCCTGAAGGAAAACATAAACAGAATAAAGCAGTTACTTGAATTTAATAAAGAACTGTAGTATGTATTAGTTTTTTTACAGTCAAGAGCAGAAGTTCACTGAAAGTTTGACCATAATCTTAGGTGGGTATGTTTGCACAAAGTATGAAACAAATATTTGAATTACAAAAGCAGCATGCATATGCAGTTTTGTCCAGATAATGGTGTCCCAAATTCTAAAACGGAACTGCAGCAACCTTTTCTTGTCTTACAAACACCGTTCAAAAATTCTGTAATAAAATAGATGAGTCAATTTCAGGTCCTGCAGATTCTGTCTAGATACAAGGTGGCATGTCCACGCACCTTCTTAGCTATGTAATTGTTTATCTGTCCCTACCCTGGGCACTACTGGTAATGTTGTGCCTTCTGTCATTCTACTCAAAGCTAGCAATGCCCCCTTTTTCTTTTCCTGAAGTTAGTAGCTTCTGTGCACTTCACTGTAAACATCCAACAAAGAGGTGAGGGCAATGTTATGTGACAAAACTAACATCCACATCTTGCCTTCATTTCAGTGCACCAAAGAAGCGCTCTGTTAGTATTCAGCTGTAATGTTGCATATAATTAAGTAATTTCTTGAGCTTGTATTTGTTCTCAGATACGTTGTTTCAAGACCTGGTAAAAATAATGTTACAAGAACATAGGCATTCATGGGTTAACCCTGTGATATTTGTTAGGAAAACAGGATGTTTGGAGGTTTTAATGAGGATCAGTTTATATATATGTGTTCTACCAATTTCAGTGAATTGATCATAATAAAATCCCTGTGACAATAACAGGAGGCTGGAGGAAGAACACGTGCATTTCTTTACCTGTCCCTGCCAAATTAGGAACTGTTAGCAAGTAATTACATGGTCTGCGTGGATTGGCATGTATTGATACTATATCTGAACAGCCTTGTTAGTGTCAATTAGGAGTTAAACTGATTCTAAACTGTGCAGTAATAACGATTTAGTCTGGGCAGTAGACAACTTCAAAAGTTGATCCATCCCTGATGTTAAAGAGGAAAAGAAAAAAACCCCAAACCTACACACAGAAGTGACACTCGTTCTGGAAATTCCTAGTGAATTCAACACTAAGCTCCATTGAAAACACATCTCTTTTCTCAGATCCTCCACCTGTAATTGGTCGTTCCTGATTTCCAAAAGCATATAGTTGTGATTCAGCAATATTAGTCAGCCTATTGCAGTTAATCAAATATAACTTTCTAGGTGTTGTATGTCAAGGAGAACCTCAGATTGTGTGTATACAGTCCTTGAAAAAGGCATTTGAGGAATGTATGATAGCATACTAATAAAATATGTTGGTTTTTTTTTTCTTTTATATATAAATATATATAAAAAACAACTCTGGTGAGAGGAAGTTGCTAAGTGCTTTCTGTGTTAGATGTAAATCACTTTTTAAGAGCGCAGGAGCAGGCAATTCCAAAGTGTCAGAAGTCAAGCAAGTGTGGTGGAAGGTCTGCTTGGCTGAGCAGGGATCTTCATCTAGAACTTAGGCGGAAAAGGAAAGTGTACGGACATTGGAAGCAAGGACAGGTGACATGGGAGGACTACAGAGATGCTGTTCACCACTATAGGGAGACATGTGGCCAAAGCTTGATTAGAGTTCAAGCTGGCCAGCACTGTGAAGGACAACAAAAAGGGCTTTTGAAAATATGTTAACAGCAAAAGGAAGATCAGAGATAACATTGGTCTGTTGCTTGATGTGGTCAGTCACCTCACAAATAAGGATGTAGACAAAGTGGAGACATGTAGTCCTGGTTATTTGTACAAATTGAGGGGTGAGAGGCTGGAGAGCAGTCCCGCAGAAAGATCTGGGGGTTTGGGTTGATGGCAAGTTGGGTATGAGTGCACAGTGTGGTCTGGCAGTCAAAAGGGCCAACATGCCCTGGAGTGCCCCAAGCACGGCCCAGCCCGGCGCTCCAGGGAGGGGATTGTCCCGCTCGACGCTGCATGGGTGCTGCCCCGCCTCGAGTACTGCGTGCAGTTTTGGGTGCCTCGATAGGAGAAGGACATCAGACTGTTAGAGTGTGTCTGGAGGAGAGCGACCAAGGTGGTGGAGGGTCTCAAGGGCAAGACTTAGGAGGAACGGCTGAGGTCACTTGTTTTGCTCAGCTTGGGAGGGTGGTGGTGGACCGCAAGCACAGCCTACAGCTTCCTCACGGGGGGCAGCAGAAGGGGAGGTGCTGATCTTCTCTCTCTGGTGACCAGTGACAGGACATGAGGAGATGGAATGAAGCTGAGTCAGGGGAAGTTCAGATGGGACGTTAGGAGAAGGTTCTTCACTGAGCACTGAGAGGCTGGTCAAACACTGGGACAGGCTCTCCGGGGACATGGTCACAGAATCAAGCCTGTCAGAATTCAAGGAGCATCTGGATGATGCTCTTAGTCATATGGTTTAGTTTTAGGTACTCCTGTGAGGAGCAGGGGGTTGGACGCGATGATCCTGATGGATCTCTTCCAACTTGAGATACTCTATGATTCTACTTCACACATTTGGGCAGAAGATGAGAGAAGAGAATGGACCAGCCAGCTGGAGGGTGGCTTTGCAGAAAAGGACCTGGGTGTCCTGGTTTACCTGGTGTGCTGCTGCAGCAAAGGAGGCTAGCGGTATCTTGGGCTACATTAGGAGGAGTGTTGGCACCAAGTCCAGGGAGGTGATCCTTCCTTTGTCCTCAGCACTGGTGAGGCCATACCTGGAGTACTGTGTCCAGTTTTGGGCTCCCCAGTACAAGAGAGATGTGGAGCTACTGGAGCAAAAGGCCAGTAAGATAATGAAGGGACTGGAGAATTCCTCATATGAGGAAAGGCTGAGAGATATTTGACAAATGTCTGAAGGAGGGTGTAAAGAAGACAGAGCCAGGCTTTTTTCAGTGTGTCTAGAGGCAATGTGCACAAACTGAAACACAGGAAGTTCCGTCTGAATATAAGGAAACACTTTTGACTGTGAGGATAACCAAGCTCTGGCACAGGTTGCCCGGAGATGTGGTGGAATCTCCCTCCTTGGAGATCTTCAAAAGCTGCCTGAGAGGGGTCCTGGGCAGCCAGCTGTAGGTAGCCCTGCTTGAGCAGGGGGACTGGGCAAGGTGGTGTCCAGAGGTCCCTTCCAACCTCAACTATTCTGTTATTCTGTAGTGATTAAAAAGTAATGATCCAGTGTTCAAAGATGATGCTTCATCTCTTGAGACACCTTTACCTTACAACAGAGAAAATGTCTTTCAATTTATGTCAGTGATGCTGAAAAAAATCAAAGGATGATACTTTCTTGGAGAAGCAATCTCTAGAGTTCTCATATGCTACGTGGCCTATGCAGGTGCCATTTAGCAGCAGTCATTGGGGTGCAATTCTGGTTTTGCTTCTCATCATGTTGCTTCAAGTTAACCTTTACAAAATGAGGATGATGCAGGAGTAGACATGGACTTCTGGTTTGCTCGAGGGAGTGTGAGATACCTTCTTTTTTGTTATATCAAATAGTGTTGTGTGTGGGTCTTTCTGAATGTTGTTTTAACTCTTACTCAGGTTTTTACTGGACTGAGATCTGCAATAGGTGTTGCATCTTATGATTCAGGGAATATGACGTTTGTCAGCGTGAATTCTTCACAGCTTCCGTTAGTATACTAGAATGTTCACTGTACGTTGTTATGCAAAATACTGTTTTTTATGATACACATTACAGTTTATGTATTCCTTGTAGTCTTCATTTGTTAGCTATTACAGATTATTTTAGAAGTGTTTTTACGGAGTTATTGTAAATTTTTTAATAATTTTGGCAGCTTTTAAGTAGACAAAATCTGCATAAATATTAAATAGTTCCATGATGGAAGGAAGGAAGAGGCTGGAAAGGTAGTGTGAGCTTACATAGAAAAAGTGGTAGTTGCATCTCACTGTAGTTAGTATCACTGTAGTTAATGTGCTCTTAATATTTGTCAGAATCTCAGCTGTGGTTTGTGGAGCTTGTCATGACGGTATTTGCTTGAGCTTTTTCTTCCATTCTTCCCTTTCATTTAACTCTTCCTCAAAAATAGGAGATTCTGGTGTCTGGGGCTTGAAAAAGAATTTTGCTTTGTTGGAACTCTTGGAACGGTTGCAGAATGGACCTGTTGGGCAGTGTGGGACGGCAGAAGAAGCCATTGATCTGTCTGGAGAGGTACTGAGTTTTAAAAAAATGGAATTTATTACATTTGCTTAAAATTATCTCTAGATAGAAAAGAAAAAATGAAAATCAGTTCTTTGCCAAATGTAATTTCACTAATAATGCTGATGTTTTATGTCAGTATCTAGTATTAAGGCTTCAATTAATTGCTTCATAATTAAATGCTCACCTGTACTGACTAAAGCAGAAAATAAAAAGGTATTGCCAAGCATGCGTACTCTTCCCGTTTTTTAGGCTTTTAAGATTTTTAGAAAAGGTTACTCATTTGGATATTTTCATTACACTGATTTAAGGGCAGTTTTCTAAAACTTCTTAGAAACTCTTCCTAAAGACTTCAACTCTTCTTCTCAAGTAGTTGCCTTTTATAGTCATTTGATATCACTACGTCATGTGATAGTACTTCATTATCAAAACGAGGTGCTTTAATCGTTTCAGTATTAACAAGTGCTATGCAAAAAGTATCATGGAGTGCCATTCTAGGAATAGACCAAAGTGCCTATTTGTCCATTGGTGTTTTGTCTGTCTGTAACTTTGTAATTCTTTGTTCTGTATTAACTGCTTTGGAGGAAATGACTGGAGCCTGGATTGTTTATCTGCCAAACCTTTACAACTTCCACCAGAGTTTGGATTTGTATAATCACTGAACACTTCTAGAATAATTTATTGGCATTGACTGTAAAGGAAAGTGACTTTTATTTTTTAAAAATTTATTGAGAACTTAAAGTCAATCTTAGGGTGTAACTTTTAAAGAAAGTCTGTTTTCAGCCTTATATTAGTTGGAGGTCTTCAATTAGTTGGTTTTCTGCAGTTATTGGGATTAAATTGGATTTAGTTATTGGGATTAAACAACTTCAGTTTTGTCCTTTTTTTTTTCTTTGTTAGAGCATCATTCGTTGTGATGAAGATGAAGCCCACATTGCATCTGTATATTGCACTGTTTGTGCCACTCACCTGTGCGCAGACTGTTCCCAGCTTACTCATTCTACAAAGACACTAGCGAAACACAGGCGTGTACCTCTTGCTGATAAGCCTCATGAGAAGACCATGTGCTCCCAACACCAAGTGCATGCTATTGAGTTTGTTTGTTTAGAAGAGGGCTGTCAGGCGAGTCCTCTTATGTGTTGTGTCTGCAAAGAATATGGGAAGCATCAAGGTCATAAGGTACTGCTAATAATCTGGTTTTAGTCATGCCATGGGGTGGCTTGCATAATTATTTATCCAGTTAAAGTACAAAAGATTATCATAGAGGAGCGTAGATTCTTGTTTTGTCTTTAGAGAAGTAACTTCATCCTGTTTGTTCATTTTCCCTTCATTTCAGATAACTGCCATGGTAAAATTACAAGGAAAAAAAACATTATTTCTAAGACCACAATAAATTATTTATACAGTAAGATGGACAGTCCCTTTATGTGATGCTTTTCTGAACTTCTCACAGCATTGAATCAGCAGTTCTGAAAGTTGTTTTCATCATACAAACACTAGGTTCACCCAACCTGGTGCAGTCTAACCGCCCTTCTATTTTTATAATTGATTCTGGTAAACAGGCAAGTTTGTATGTTGACTTGTGTAATTGCTAGATGCCTATCTCAGTGACAGCATAATCTGTAACTCCTGATTGCATTTTAAATTGCAAGATGGTTTTAAATTCTTACTTGCCTTTCCTATATATACACATACATGTATAAATATACGTGTATACATACACAAATATATATATTAAATATGTAGTAAAATAGGAAAGATGATTAAGGAAGATATTTATGATTGATCTTTGATATGTTGTATTTAATTAATAGCATTCTGTCTTGGAACCAGAAGCAAACCAGATTCGTGCATCAATTTTAGACATGGCCCACTGTATAAGAACTTTCACGGAAGAAATCTCAGATTATTCCAGAAAATTAGTTGGAATTGTTCAGCATATAGAAGGAGGAGAACAAATAGTTGAAGATGGAGTTGGAATGGCCCATACTGAACATGTATGCTTTTTCTTTTTTTCCCCATATGCACAGAATATTTGCTTTTTGTGATAACCAGGATAAGGAATTTCTTTGAAAATTATATGTAGGTTTTATAAGACAAGACCTTAAGTTCTTATCTCTACCAAGATGGTCTTGAGGCTTAACCCAGCAGATAGAGGGGAACTTGTCGTCCGTTACAGTGTTTTTAGGGTACATGAAAATAGGGAGGCAGTAGGGAAA